>NW_012116077.1:2068716-2124466 GCF_000951035.1 Colobus angolensis palliatus
CCTTCCTTCCTTCCTTCCTTCCTTCCTTCCTTCCTTCCTTCCTTTCTCCCTTCCTTTCCTTTCTTTTTGGAGTCTCCCTCTGTTACCCAGGCTGGAGTGCAGTGGCATGATCTGGGCTCAGTGCAACCTCCGCCTCCCGGGTTCAAACGATTCTTGTGCCTCAGCCTCCAGAGTAGAGGGGACTACAGGCATGTGCCAGCACCCATGGCTTTTTTTTTTTTTTTTTTTAAGTAGAGACAGGGTTTCACCATGTTGGTCAGGCTGGTTTCAAACTCCAGATGTGAAGTGATCCACCTGCCTCGGCCTCCCAAAGTGCTGGGATTACAGGCGTGAGCCACCATGCCTGGCCTGCATTTTTTTCTTATTGGTTGCTCTAGAGATTATAATATACACTTGTATATTTTTTACATTCTACTTAGAGTTAATATTGTACTGCTTCATGTAAAATGTAGAAACTTTAAACTAGACGTATCAATTTATACCCCCTGTTTTTTATGCTATAATTGTCACACACATATTTTACACAAAAAGATTTTAAACTTCACAAGACAGTGTTATAGTCATTACTTTAAAAAGTCCTATGTTACTTAAAAAAATTGAGAGAAAAAATGGCTTTTTACATTTACTTAGATATGTATTATTTTTGTTGCTCTTCATTCCTTCCTGAAGGTCAGAGTTCTATTTGGTATCATTTCCCTTCAGCTAAAAAAAAATTCACTCAGGATTTATTGTAATGCAGGTCTGATGATGATAAATTTTCTTAGTTTTTAGTTTATCTGAAAATGTCTTTATTTTATCTTTATGCTTGAAGGATATTTTTGTTTGCTATAGGATTCAGAATTGTCAAGTCCTTCCCCCAGCCCCCAGCATTTTAAAGATGTCATTTCACTCTCTTCTGGCCTCTATGTTTTCTGAAGAGAAATCAGTAATCATTTGAGTTCTTGTTTCTCTGTATATAATGTGTAAATTTTCTCTGGCTTTTTAAAATATTTTCTTTGATATTCTGCAGTTTGACTATTATATGCCTGGGCATTTTTTTTCTTCTTATCCTGCTAAGGATTTGCTGAGCTTCTTGAATATGTAAATTTATACCTTTTACTGAATTTGGGGAAATTTTCACTGTTATTCCTTCAAATACTGTTTCCTCACCATTTTCTCCTTCCTCTCCTTTTGAGACTCCAATTACTTGTATGTAAGACCTTTTGATACTTCCCCACATATCCCTGAGACTGTTCATGTTTTTAATCATTTCACTATCTATTCTTCTAAAGGGATCATGTCTGCTTATCTACCTTTAAATTTGCAGACATCTGTTGTTTTTGTGTTACTATTGGACCCATCCTGTGCAATTTTAAAAATTGTACTGTTTTCGGAATTCATGCTAAATGAATAGATTAGCTACTCTTGCCATAAAAACGACAAAAAAAGAGGTAACTATGTGAGATCATGGATATGTTAATTTGCTTTACTATAGTAACCTTTTTACTCTCTATATGTATCCCATAATATCATGTTATGTACCTTAAATACACACAATAAAATTTACTTTTTTAAAAATTCCAATATTATGCTTAAAGTTTAGAATTTCTATTTTGTATGTTTCCATATTTTTTTTTACTATTATTTCCTCTCTCCATTAATTGCAAACATATTTTCTTTTAAATACCTTAGCATAGTTATCCTAGCTGCTTTAAAATCCTTATCTGCTAATTCTAATATCTGGATCATCTCAAGGTTTAACTCCATTGATTGTCTTTTAAAAATGAGTCACAATTTTTCTTCACATATTGAGTAATTTTGGATTATGTTCTGGGTATTATAAATGTTATATATGAACACTCTAGATTCTACTCTATTCTTTTGTAGATTATAGATTTTTGTCATAACAGGCAATTAACTTGGTTGGTCTATACTGTAGACACCATCTCTTGACTGGAAGTTCAAATCTCAGTTAACTTCCTTCATTCTTAGTGGAAATCTGTCCTGTACATATGTGGTCCAGAGGTAAGGCAGATATTTGGGCAGAATTTATACTCAGAATTTTGGATCCCGCTTTCCATTCCAGATGTCCCCCCATAACCCCCATCACCTCCCAGTGGCTATGGTTGCCCTGACTTTTGTTTCTGGTTCTTCATTCCACAAAGACTGCAATTTAGAAAAAAAAAAAAATCAAAGTTTTAGATGTCCTTCACAGCATTAGTTTCAGCCTGCCATCAGGCTGCAAGCTGTAAAAACGGGTACCCCACCTTGTGATGTTACCTTTTTCCAAGTGTTTACTCTTCTCCAGAAACTGTCTGCTTTTGGTAATTTTCCAGTGCCTTCAAGTCGTTGTTACTTTGTATTGTTGTTATATGCAGGAGGGTTGAGTTTATTAGGAGCTACTTAGCCATACTGAAACAGACGTTGAATTCCCAGTGTATTTTGTTTACAATGGGGTTTTCTATCATGAATCTTGGTGGAGAGACAAAACCAACAACACCAGTTGTATTCTTGGTATCAAATTGCTTACATGTAGAGGCTAAATCATGTCCTCTCCATGGTACTTGACTGCCCTAGCAGAGTTCATTTCTGCTTAGCAAAGAGCCATATGGCTATTGAGACTACAAGTCATTTTTAGAAATATGATTCACTTTTAACCCCCATTATACACCCGGCTAGATAATAGCAACTTGAGAGGCAACACAGATAAATTTTAAAAGTGGACCAAAATCGTATATATCTTTGTTCAACCACATCCCAGTTGTGTGACCCTAAGCAAGTCACTTAAGCTTTCTAAGCCGTTTCCTGTTGCCATAATACAACGTACCTCTCAGAGTTGATAGATTAAATGGGAGAATGCAGGTAAGTGTGTCCACATATCCTGTTTTGTCTGGGAGAGTCCTGATTTCTGGTGGACTTAGTGTAATTATTAACAAAGCCCTTTTGACTCTCAAAAATGTTCCAGTACTTGTCAAATACTATTACCAATCAACTCAGCAAATACTTCTAATAGTGAATGTCTTATTCCATTTTGTGCTGCTATAACAGAATACCACAGAATGGGTAATTTCTGATGAACAGAAATTTATTGGTTCACAGTTCTGACAGCTGGGAAGTCGAAGATCAAGGGGCCACCTGCGGTGAGAGCCTTCTTGCTGTGTCATCCAATGGCAGATGTACAAAGAGAGGGAGAGACAGAACAAAAGATTTAACTCACAGCCTCAAGCCCTTTTATAATTGGCATTGATACATTCAACAGGGTGGAGCCTTCATGACCTGAACATATCCCATTGTGCCCTAGCCCCCATTATTATCACATTGGGGATTAAGTTTCTAGTACATGCTTTTGGGGGGACATATTCAAACCGTAGCTGTGACATGCAGCAGAATTGCTAAGCGCTAATGCCTCACTTCACTGCTTCACTTTTTAACCAAAACATTGCTCCATAAACTATGAGGAAAGTGCCTAATACCATTGTATTGTGTTTTTTGTTGTTGTTTTGTTTTTTCCTTTTATCATATGGAGGACGGTATCCTGATTTCCAAGACTGGTCTTTATATCTGATAATCAGGGCGAATGACCTAATTTGTCATTTCCCTCTCATCTCTATTATTACCCAGGTGAAAAGAGATCAAAGGGAGAGAACCTCAGAGGGAGAGAACCTCAGGAATAAGCTTAGAAAGGAAAAGATGATGTGTGTTTGTGTCTATGTCTATGTGTACCAGAATCATGTCTTGGCCTGTGATTGTGTGTGTGTGTGTGTGTGTGTGTGTGTGTGTGTGAAAAGTATATCACAGCTTATGGAGCTAGTTCCCACCTTTCAGCCCTTTGAGTGATATTCTGAGGCTGAACTGGGGTGAGAGGTGGGCAAGACTTTACTATGATGAATGAAGACTCCAATTTTCATTTTTTGGCTTTTCTTGGCAGATTTTCCTAGGCAATGTCCCTGTGGGAGGGATTTTGGCTTCCATATATTTGCCTAAATCACTGACGGAGAGAATTCCTCTCAGCAACTTACAAACGATCTTGTTTAATTTCTTTGGCCAAACTTCACTCTTTAAGGTAAATTCTTGCCTGTGGTGACTGTGATGAACTGGCATATGGTGACTCATTGTAATTATGAACTCTTGCTATTTTCATGATGTTCTGTTTATTTTAGAATATGCTGATTGCTTCCACAAGTCTTCCAGCACAACCCCTGCCCCTTAACATGAATCAACGTCTACTTTAATGATGTTCTACAGTTTTTAATTTTCACAACATCTCAGCTTTGGAAGGGACCTTAAGGATTATCTGGTGGCTAAACAGAGGTCTCAAGATATTTCGAAGCCAGAAAAGAACAGCGAGTTCTCCTGATGAAATAATGTTTCGGCTTGTCAGTGCTTTCCTCCCAAATCTCCCCTGGCTCCTCAAAGCCAACATGTCCACTATTTTGGGCCAATTCCTTTGAAGCTGGGTGGTATCCAGAAGGACATTTGCCTGCAGGCATTTGTTGCTACTTCCCACAGCCCCCACAGAACTTTCTCTGAAGGCTGCAGTCCTCACCCACTAGAAAACAGAGGCAGCCTGATGTGATGCTGAAGAGTGTGGACTCAGGGGCAGTCTGGTTGAATTTAAAGCTGGCAATGCCATATTCTGCCTGTGTGTCCTCAAGCAAGTTACTCAACCTTCATGTGCCTTAGTTTCCTTCTCTGTAGCATAGGGTGATATGAATACCTTATAGAGCTATTGAAGGATTTAAAGGAGTTAGTGTATTTAAAGTGCTTTACAATACTGCTTGGCACATAAGTACCATGTTAACTGTTTGCTCTACTACTATTATTATTATCCTGTCTTAGGTCTCTGCCTAACAAAAGGCTCATTCATTTAGACCACTCTGTCTCATCTAGCTATTGGGAAGACAGTAAGAGTTTGCATGAATTTGAAGATAATGAACACTATTAATTGTTAATATTTACATTTATTATTTCATCTACTTCTCATGAGAAGTCGAGACTCAAAAAGCTTAAGTAATTTTTCCCAAGGCCACATACTTAAAAAGTGGTGCAGCTAGGAATCAAACCCAGGCTATCTGACTTGAAAGTTCATGTATTTAAGAGGTCAATACATTAATTTTCCTAGATGTGTTTGCATTTCTAAAGAGGTTATCCAAAGTAATGGATTTCTAATGGTTAAATATTCACATTTCTTTTGTGGGAGGTTGCACTGGGTCAACTCAAAATATAGCACATACCCATACCACACACCACCTCAAATATACCATGTCACCTCCAGCTATGCCTGTAAGGCTTTCTGTTCCCCTGGAGTTCTCTAGCCACTCCTTTCTCTATCTACATTCTATTTGTTCCTGTGGGCTTAGCTCAAATCCCACCCAGGATGGCTGCTTGGAGTAAGTGAGCCTCTGCTCTCCTTCCTGCCTCCTGGGCAAAATATTTAGTGGGCAAAACATTTTAATAAAAATTAAAAAATGTGATCCATGACACTCTGACTCTTTTGGAAGGCTTACAATTTCTCTGTGTCACCTGAGATGCCATTACTTTGGTCTTAATTTCTCTCCTTTCTTCAGAGGGCTGTGCTTGCCTCATAGAATAACAGACAAACTTGTTTTGCATAGATTTCACACTTAATAAGTCATTTTTATTCACTAACACTTTCTACTGAAAAAGATTAAAGATCTTTGCCAAAATTAGCCTGCAAACGTCATAGTACCAGATGAAGAAGGATTAGAACTAGCCTGCCGTCAAATTCAGTGCTGAAAGGGCCCTCCTAACTCATATCATCCCATCTATTCAGTTTACCATTGGTAAAAGTAAAATGGATATTGAGGACATTGAGACTCAGAGAGGGGAAGGAATCTGCTGAAGGTGACACAATTTATTCATTTATTCACTCAATCATTTATTCATTCAACAAATATTTATTTAATTCCTACTGTGTGTCTTACACGGTGCTGAATGCTGAGGATGCAATGCTGAGCAAGAGACATAGTGCCTGCCCTCACGGAACTTCCAGTCTGCTGGAGGAGAAAAGAGACCTAAACGTTCTAACATTGAAAGGGTGACCCAAGGCTGGGATCTGTGCCACTGGTTATTGGGGAATGAGTACTTACAAAAGATGCTGCTCTTTAATTCTGTTTTTCCTGAATCCCTGAGTATCACAGCCTTGCTTTCACACTACTTCCTCTAACATTTTTTTGATCAAAATCTTAAGTCATTATGACATATAACTTTAGACATTTGTTTGTTTGTTTGTGTCTTTTAAAGACAGGATCTCGCTCTGCCACCCAGGCTGGAGTGTAGTGGTGCAATCATCACAGCTCACTGCAACCTCGAACTCCTGGGTTCAAGTGATCCTCTTGGCTCAGCCTCCCAAGAAGCTGGGAATATAGGTGCTTATCACCGTGCCTGGCTAATTTTCGTTTTTTTTTTTTTTTTTTTTGTAGAGACAGGGTCTCACTTTGTTGCCCCAGCTAGTCTCAAACGCCTGGCCTCAAGCCATCCTCCTGTCTCTGCCTCCCAAAGCGTTAGGATTACAAGTGTGAACCACTATGCCTGGTCCACAGAAATTGTTGATAAGGCACCACTCTTGGATAATATGTGTCTCCTCCACGCCTCCACTAGCTGTGATTCTCAAGGAGAGGGACAGGCACTAGGTGGTTACAATATGGCATGGAGACTCTGGGTGCATAGAAGAAGAGATCTACCACTCATCTGGGAGATCAGGAAAGTGCAGTGAGAGAAAGGTCTCAGCGGAGTCCTGAAGTTGAATAGGAGCTCAAAGATGAAACAGGGCAAAGAGAAGGAGGGAAGAGAGTTTTAGCTAGAAGGAATAGTTTGTCTAAAAGTTCAGAGGTATACCAGATAAAACTTGAGCCTACAGTGCAAAGGGTGGAAGGGTGGGAAGGCTCCATTCCTTTCCTGGTATGGCTACCATTTTGTAGTAAGGGAAATGAGACCAGAGAAAAGGCTAATTAAGTCTTGGGTCATAGCGTGTGTCTCCTCATTTGGCCTTTTCACTACAGAAAGCTGTGTCTCTTAGACTAACTTGGGAGGATCATTAAATAACATCTAGTCTGCCATCTTTCCTAGTGTCACCAACAGACCAAGAAGGGGTAATAAGGCTTAGGAGGAACAAGGGAGCTAGGGTTAGCACTTGGCCTTTTGAATGTCAGCAGGGCCTTTCCCATTATATCTTGCTGCTGGCCATCTCTAAATCAGGTTGCCCCAGAATGGCTTTGAATGAACAGAACAGGTCAGAAACAGGAAGTAAGTAGAGTCCTAGTGGAGCCCCAGGCTGAATTCGCAACTACCCAGGCTGCAGGGCTCAAGTGTGTAGGGTAGGTAGTAGGGACTGCACGCTGTTTCTTCAGAAATATGAAGCCTTGGCATCTTCTGAAAGTGGCCCAGCAGGGTCTCCAAGGAATATCATCTGGATTCATGTCCTCTAGGCTTTTTTGGGGAAGTCCTCAGAGATTTTTCTTCCTCTCCCTCTTGTCTGGTATCACCAGCTCTATCTCTGGCCTCTTCACATGTGCCTGTGCCCCAGAAAAGGCAGCCTCTCAGCTGACTTGCATCCTGGAGCCTTGGCCTGGGGTACTTTGGCACTGTTAGTTAGCAAGCCCCGCTTCTCAGGAGATACATTCTAGTTTGTTGCCTTTAAACCAACATTTATTAAGCATCCCTGCCATGTCATTCACTTGCCTTGTGACCTTTATCCATATAGGCACTGAGCCACCCAAGCCTCAGTTTATCTGAAAAATGTTTATATGGTTTCAGTGAGGACTGCAAATGGCATGTGCATGAAAAGCACATAATAAGTGGCTCACTGTTGGCAGAAGACACCTGCTGTGTGCTAGGATATGTGAGGAACACCAGGCTATACAATGCCTAGGCTCTGCCCTCAGAGCTCACAGTCCCCTAAGAAGGCGATGACTGTCCTCTTAGATTTGTTTCAAACTGGGTGTTGATCAACCTGCTTCCATCTCTGTCAGAATAGAACAAGAAGTGGTTTATAACTTACACATGATAGATTTAGGTTTCTTATAGAGAAGCTCCCTAAAAGTAAGCAAGGATGATTGAGAATTAGAACTGGGATAAGTTGTGAAATGTCAAGGTCCAGAAAATTATCAAAATAGAGAATAGTTTCATTTTGTTGCCAGTGCAGTACTGAGTAGCAGATGCAAAACCAATGCATACTAGATAGACATTTGGATGGATAGATGGATTAATGAATTCTTCTAGCTTGGTATAATGGAGACCTTATGTGAAGACAGGAGATGAGCTGAATAACCTTTGACCTTAGCTTGCAATTTTATTTTCCACATTTCTATACCTAATGTTGTGTGTAGCACTTCAAAATTCCAGATTGATTATTAATATGTAAGTAATTAGAAATTTAAGTCCTGAACTCCTCTTTTGTTTCATCTGCAGACCAAAAACGTCACTAAAGCATTAACCACATATGTTGTGAGTGCCAGCATTTCAGATATGTTCATTCAAAACTTAGCTGACCCAGTGGTTATCACTCTGCAGCATATTGGAGGAAACCAGGTAATATATCCATTTTCAGTTCTGAATCAAATGGCCTCAGGAACTCTTCACGATTTTTCTGTTGAAAGTAATTTGTTAATTAACAGATGTGATTCTAACACTTAATGAAGAATGTCCTATTCCAGGTAGCAAAGGTGTGTTATAATTGGAACTTTCTAGAAATAATGCCTTATCCTAAAGTGATAGGGAATGATCGGCATTCTAGCACTGTGACAGATTAGTGGGGCAGTGACTGGATCTTTTGGATGTCCCATCACACTAAATGACATGTGATTCCATTTATTTTTGAGTGAGGCAAGCAACTTCACTCAAAATAATTGAATATTTGTATTACTTGAATTTCCATAAAGAACATTAAAATGTGTATGAATTATCACCAAAGAACTAAAAGCATAGTCATATGGCATAAAATAAGGTATATATTACTAAATAATCAAATTTAGCCTAAGTACAAGTATGAATGACTATTCCATTATTTGACATTAATGTATGGCCAGTGTGAAGTCTCAATAGATTTCTCAGTTCCCAGTCTAAAAGACCATATGGTTCAGCATACTTTTCACTGGTCTTGCTTCTGGAAGGGAAGAAGAAAAGGAAGAGAGGGAGAGGAAATTTAAAGAAGCAAATAACAAATGAAACATGTTAGATAGGTAAGATCTCTCAATTTGGTCTGGGCTACAGCACTTCAATTACCCCCAGTAACTAATTGCTCCTTGCCTGCAGTTTCCTGGAGACTATAGGAGCTGGTGAGGTCTTAGGAATGTTCTGTAGGCCTGATGAGGGAGCAGATCAAATTTGTGTTCATAAGGCTTGATCTCAGCAGTGAGGCCCGAATTCCAAAGCTCTGGAAGGAACACATCAGCCCAGCATTGACTATCCATAGCCTTGTACCAGAAGGGCATGGCAATTTTTAATACTACCATATATTTTAAAGGACATATGAGATCACCATCCAGTGACATGCTATTTTCTCACTTGTAAATCCAGAGTTAGATGGAGTTAGTTTAACAGCCAATTCACAAATGGCCCAAATGTGTATGTGTATATGTGTGTGCATATGAGTGTGTTCATGTCTACCATGGGAAAACACATTGAGAAGAAAACACTTGTGTGTATATGTTACTATATGGTAAATATCACAAAGCAAGGTGTTTACCTCTGATTTTCTTTTTTCCAGAATTATGGTCAAGTTCACTGTGCCTTTTGGGATTTTGAGAATAATAGTAAGTATTTTTGTTAGCAACTTTGACTTTGCCCCAGACCATTTTACCACTTGGCAGTTAAATGGGAGGGAGTTGTGCTCAAACTGCTGTCTTATCAGACCCTACAGAGCATTCTGAATGACCAAGATACAGGATATGATTTTTATATCAAATTAGGGCATGGGAATTAAGACAACTTTCCTTTTTGATAGGTAAGATCTCTCAATGTGTGCTGGGACTACAGTGCTCCAATCATGCCCAATAACTAATTGCTCCTTACCTGCAGTTTCCTGAATATTATAGGAGCTTATTATAAGTATCTTAGGCCCCAAAGATAATTATTTGGGAAATCAGAAAAATCACACAACTCAAGGGTAAGCAAAGTTGGAAGAAAGAAATCTGGAAGGCCCAGCGCAGAGTAACCTTGAGCTGTTTGAAGAAAGTTGAGGAAGGAATACCTGGTTCTTTATGTGGGCTTTCCCACAGAGTTTTGCGAGATCTACAATCTCCTTCCCTTTTTTTTTCTCCTCACCTCTTTTAGACTGACTGTGTGACCTTGGGTAAGCAATTTACCCCCTCTGAGCCCCAGTCTTTTTATCTTTTCATTGAGGAGATGAAACTTTTTGGTTGGTCTCTAAGGATCCTGCTTGCTTGAATAAGCATGAGTCTTTGGAGACAGATAGTAAAAGAGACTGGGAATGGTCATTGCTGACTGATTTGCTCTTAGGCCTGCCATCTTCACTGGAAATATCCAGGGTTATCACCGAATCTCAGAGAATTTCCAAACAGAATCAATTTCCTTAAGAACGCCAGGAGTGGCTAAGTGAGGAGTCCTTCTGCCTGTGGAAACTCTGCCTGGGACCTTTCCCTTTTTCACTATCTTTGGAATTCTAGGACAAAATGGAAATTCTCTTCCCATTTGGCTCCCTAGGGTATAAGAATACTACTTCTTTCTGACAGACAAAAATAACACCGCCTGCCCTTTCCTGATCCCCTCCAAGTCTCTTAGGATAAAACCCCTATAAAGTGATGAGCTTTGTCCCCTACAACCTCAATAAGTTGATCTCTGTGTTCATTAATGCAAATTACTGGGCTAATCTCAGGTCACCCTTTGCCCCTGCACCTCTGTCCCATGCATCTAGAACCTCTGGAACCTTTGGCGTTATCCCAGATGGACAAATGTTGACCACACTTAGCCGCCTGCCCTGGGATAACCCCTTTGGTCTAGTGCCACTCGTGAAGTTCTACTCTCAATCTGGTCTAGTACCTGAGATCTACAGGTTATGGAAGTATAAGTGTTAGTTCTAAACCCTGAGTGTGCTCAGAAGAAACTAGCCAGGTGTCCAGTAGAGCAGAGGCTCTAATTGGCCCTGCAGAGTTCTAGACCATGATCTGACTTTGGTTCAAAGCACTTGAGACCCTTTGAATTGCGGGTTCAACTGGGTTTTCAGATGTCTATTCCAGTCCCTCTGAGTAAGCTCAAGTGCCAGCCTATATTCCATATGTCTATGTCCTTAAAAAGATTCCAGATCTGCCTGCTTCCTATTTATTGGCTACTTTTAAAAAAAGTCTTTATCACTGTAGTGTGGTGGCAGGACTTTTGTTCACAGTTAGAGTCTGTCCTAATTTATAGAGGTGTGGTACAAGAACTGAAAAAGTGAGAGCTGAAGAAGTTATGCCATTTACGAAGTCCCCAAAAAGTCAGTTTAGTCTATTAGACTTAATTTAATTCCAGTGTTCAATTATACCCCTAATCTTGCTGTCTTAGCAAATAATACTAATTATAACATACGTTTAAATAGTGCATATAATGAAAAGTTAAACATTTCTGAGAAAAACAAAATTACTTTGAAATTTCCTTCTGTCTCCTACAGATGGGCTGGGTGGATGGAATTTGTCAGGCTGTAAAGTAAAGGAAACAAACGTAAATTACACAATCTGTCAGTGTGACCATCTCACCCATTTTGGAGTCTTAATGGTGAGTTGTCTTGATGGAAGTTTGAGAATTTTTATTAGACCAGTAATATATGTGTGAACTGTTTTTTAAAAATGGTATGCGTTTGGAAAACAAAAAGCCCCCCTCCAATTTGTTCATCCAAAGTAGAGCAGATTGAGACAAATATTTATTTATTTTTTCTTCTTATAAAATTAATGCTTGCTTCTCAAATTTCAAACAGTACAGAAAAGGTCCCTGTAGCCTCCCTCCCAAGTGATCACCACCTTTAACAGTCTAACGTGTATATTAATTTAGGTTCTTTTCCTGTGTATACATTAATGTATGTTTTTGTTTTGTTTTATAAACATGGCATCAAATTATTCATACTGTTTTTACCAATTGCTTTTTTCACTTAGCAACATATATTGCACAACTTTCAGGCAAATGTGTATCTATCTATTACACTTCAATTTTTAAAATACCTTTATAGTATACCATTGTTTGGGTTTAACACAATAAATTTAACTAATTCCTGACTGGTGGACATTATAGCTGTTGCTGTTTTTCTCATTACAAACATTTCTGTAATACACATTCTTACTCATGTGTCCTTGAACACTGGTGTAAGTATTTTTGCAGGATAAGTTGACAGAAGTAGAATTGCTGGATTAAAGGGTCTGGTCATTAAAATATTTAAATTTAAGAAGGATCATAGGTATTTGTTGAGTTTTTCTTCCAAATGACTATCAAATGTATTCCTTTTTCTCTACCCACATCAGAATACTTCCCTGGATTTCTTAGGTGACTTTATTATATACTGTTGTCTGAATGTGTCATATGTTACTTGTTCCCACAAAGAATGGTTAGCTTTTTGAGGGCTGTGGGTCTGTTTAATATTTATTTTTAAACCATACCTATTCAACAAGTAAGTGGTACTCAATTGATACTTGTTGAATTGTAATAATTTTGTTCAGCTCCCTCCAAATTGGCTAGAACACTACAGTGGGAGTCAAAAGACTGGGGTTGGCTGGGCATCATGGCTCACACCTGTAATCCCAGCACTTTGGGGGCCAAGGTGGATGGATTGCTTGGGCCCAGGATTTCAAGGCCAGTCTGGGCAACATGGCAAAATCATGTCTCTACAAAAAATAAAAATAAAAAAATTAGCCGGGCATGATGGCATGTGTCTGTAGTCCAAGGTACTCGGGAGGCTGAGGTGGGAAGAATCACCTGAGTCCAGGGAGGTTGAGGCTGCAGTGGGCCATGATCAGGCCACTGCACTCCAGTCTGGGCAACAGAGTGAGATCCTGTCTCAAAAAAAAAAAAAAAAAAAAAGAGAGAGAGAGAGACCAGGGTTCTTGTTCCAGCTCTGTCTGTAACTAGCTATGTGATCTTGGTCAGGTTGTTTCCCTCTTTTGGATCTTAGATTTTTCTTCTGAAAGGTGAATGACTGGAGTACACCAGGGTTTCTCAATCTTGGCACTATTGATATTCTGGCCAAATAGTTCTTTTTCTTTTCTTTTCTTTTTTTTTTTTTTTGACAGAATCTTGCTCTGTCACCAGGCTGGAGTGGTGCAGTGGCGCAATCTCGGGTCACTGCAACCTCTTCCTCCTGGGTTCAAGTGATTATCCTGCCTCAGCCTCCCCAGTAGCTGGGATTACAGGTGCCTGCCACCACACCCAGCTAATTTTTGTATTTTTTTTAGTAGAGACGGGGTTTTACCATTTTGGCCAGGATGGTCTCAATCTCCTGACCTCACGATCCGTCCACCCCAACCTTCCAAAGTGCTGAGATTACAGGCGTGAACCACCCCGCCGGGCCCCAAATAATTCTTTGTCGTGGGGGGTTGTTCTGTGCTTTGTGAGATGTTTAGCAGCATCCCTGGTCTTTCCCCACTAGATGCCAGTAGCACCCTCCCCAATTGTGACAACCAAAAATGCCTCCAGATACCACAAAATGTCCCTGGGAGAGGGGTAAAATCACTCCTGGTTGAGAACTACCAAAGTAAACACTGCTTCTTAACCTTTTATGAGTCATGAATCTCTAATCATCTGATGAAAGCTTTGGACCTTCTTCTTAGACCAGTGCACACATATATTCAAATAATTTTGCATGTCATTTAAGATCTTTAATGGTACTTAATTAATAAATTACTGAACTTTGTGATCTCTAAGGTCCATTTTATTTGTTAATTTTGTGAAAGCTATTTAAGGTCTAAGGAAAAGGACTTTTTTTTTTTTTTTGCTGTTCTGTGTAGCGTTTTGAGATGCTCAATTCAGATAATTATTCACTTTGCATCCCAAATTCACATCTATTAGTTTGGTTATATTTTAAATGTAGAACATGTTAATGATGATGAAGCCAAGGACTAAATGCTCTTCCAGTGCTATTGATGGCTCCCCATGCTCTGTACACAGTCAATTGGACTAGGCATACTCAACAAACAATATTAGGTTTTATCATATATCCATTCACATAATCTGGTTTTAGAAGAGCTATGGCAGAAATGTTATACATTCTGGGAACTTCCTGTTAGTGAACACTGGAAGCATTTTGCCATAAACTTGCTCTGGTGAATGTGTAAAACACAGCACATTGTGTTCCTTAGGATTTATCCAGATCTACAGTGGATACAGTGAATGAACAGATATTAGCGCTTATAACATACACCGGATGTGGAATCTCCTCCATTTTCCTGGGAGTTTCAGTGGTGACATACATAGCTTTTCAGTAAGTTGAGACAGCCTTGCTCTGAGTACGTTTAATTTGCTATTACCATTGTAACTTTGTTAATTTCATGAACACATCACAATAGGAAGAAGTCGGATCCATTAGATTATGAAGTGGACAGGTTAAAAACAAAACATCAAGGCTCCTCTAAAAATATTTTAATTGAATTTTTGTAAAACAAGAGAGTTGGGATAGGAAAATATTTCTCTATAGGATATAAAAACACCAACCCTAAAAGAAAATTTGATAAAGTAGACTTTATTAAGAACTTCTTTAATCAAAAGACACAATTCAGATAGTGAAAGGCAAACCTTACATAGAAGATAATCACAATGCATATATCAGATAAAAGACTTGTATGCAGAATGTATAAATAACTCTCACAAATCAAAAAGCAAAAGACAATAAAGTTTATAAATGGACAAAAGACTTGAACCGGCACCTCACAAAAGAGAATATCCGTGCCTAAGCCTAACCTTTACCAGATGGCGCCAATAAGCATATGACAAAGTTCTTTACATCATTACTCATCAGAGAAATCCTAATCACAACCACAGTTATGTACTTCTCTGCACCCACCAGAATGGCTAAAATTAAAAATAAGGACAATAGCAAGTGTCAACAAGTATGTAGAACAACTGGAACTCGTACACTTGCTAGTGGGAATGTAAAATGGATCAGACACTTTGGAAAATTCTTTGGCAATACCTGTTAAATATAAATATACATCTCGCTGTTGACCCAGAAATTTCGCTCTTAGATATATACTCAAGACAAATGAGTACATATGTCCACTGAAAGATATGTACAAGAATATTTATAGCAGCTTCAGTCACAGTAGCTTCAAATTAGAAACAACCCCAATTTACATTAACAGTTGATTGGATGAATAAATTGTGATATATTTGTAAAATGGAATGCTACACAGCAGTAAGAAATGAATTACTTCTATACAATACAACATAATATCTAAATTTCAGGGACATAGAATTGAGCAAAGGAAGCCAGAAAAATAAGACAACATACTGTGTGGTTGCATTTACAAAATGTTCCAAACGCAGGTGAAATCTATGGGGATAGAAGTGAGAGTACTGGTTACCTCTGGTGGGTGATATTGAATGGGAGAAGCATGAAAGAGCTTTCTGGGATGTTGAAAATATTCTACCTCTTGATCTGTGTCGAAGTTCCACAGGTATATACCTATGTAAAGATCCATCAGGTTATACAGTTAACACTTGTGCACTTTACTATAACCTCAGGAAAAAAATTCACACTAAATGAAAACAGCAAAATTTAAATCAATAAATATTTAATAACAGTGTAAAATAATCAAAGGGGGTAATACATATTTTTTATTCTGAAAAATATTGGGTGAGTTTCTGCAAAGTAAAGTTGTAATCACTTAATAAAACTTAAGGCCGTATTTCCATGAGGCCATATGTCGGGATCTTTAGAACTATCCAAGTAGCTCTGCTTGGAATGGTTTCCATAGTCATCCTGCTATTTGGTAATATGTAGCTCCAGCCTGCTGAAGCAGTGGTGATAGAATCATAATACCTAGGAAACTCCTTCCTTCTTTCTAAAAGATAAAAACTACACAGTTGAGAGAGGCTATTATTATTTCTGTTAGTTAAGGTCGCTATGTTTATTATACTTTGACTCTACCTGGAAAGAGAATGGGGGACTTCAAAGTATAAGCAAAGATGAGTAATTCTTTTATTCTTTCACTTATTATGTAGATAAGATGTGGCAATGTTTAATTTAAAAAAAAACAGACTTTACCTAACTTAACCTTGTACTTTTTCTTTTAGCAAACTTCGAAAAGATTATCCTGCCAAAATTCTGATTAACCTGTGCACAGCACTGCTGATGCTAAACCTGGTATTTCTGGTCAATTCTTGGTTGTCATCATTTCAGAAGGCAGGAGTTTGTATCACAGCTGCAGTGGCACTTCATTACTTCCTGCTTGTTTCTTTTACTTGGATGGGCCTGGAGGCAGTCCATATGTATTTGGCTCTAGTCAAAGTCTTCAACATATACATTCCAAATTATATACTTAAATTTTGTCTAGTTGGTTGGGGTAAGTACATCTGCCATTGTTTTTGATATTTATGTCTTAAGCTTGTCTTTCTAATTCTAGCTCTGTTAGATTCTGTTAATATCACAGGTAAAAAATTAAGGATTACCTTGCTGGTGTTTGGGCATGCATCTTTTTTTTTTTTTGCCTGTATTTCTCTATTAATTCAATTTTTAACCTTTATGGCGAGGAATTGGTGCACAAATATTTACTGAGCACTTACTTATTGTATGTTGTGCTAAGTGCTGGCTCTACAGTAGTGAATAGATTTTATCTCTTCCTTTGCAGAAGTTACAGTCACAACAAATACTGATAAAACAGCTAACACTTAGGTAGCACTTATGTGCCAGATGCTATTCTAAGTGCTTTACATATGCATTTAATCCTCATGATATCTCTATGGGATAGATTCCATCATTATTCCTATTTAATAGATGAGGAGACTGAGGCACAGAAAAATTAGGTAATTTGCCAAAACTCACACAGCTAGTAAGCAAGAGAGCTGGGATTTGAGCCAGGGAGTTTGTCTCCATAGTTTGGACTTCTAACCTCTATGGTCTTGCCATATTGTTTAAGGAACAGGGAAAAGACTTGAAATGGGTGAAAGAGTGCTGGGTCAGCCAGAACCTGATTCTCATCACACCTCATGACTGTGATGATCACTGCTGGCCTTGGAAGAAGCCAGGAATGGTCCTCAGCATAGATCTTTCTGAACACAAATGTCATTTCATTGGCTTGTTTCCTGCATTTCTAACTGTCATGGTCAGCTCGGCTCCTTTCCTCTCTCTCTTGTGTATTCAAGGCAGATTTTTGGGTTCAGAAAATGTGTTAGATGCTTAGATGCGTAGGAGATATACATTAAGTAGCATACCTAGGGTACATAGGAACACAGATTTTATCTTCCACTGCCTTTGTGAAGACAATACCCTCCTAATTAGCTACTCATCCCTTTAACGAGTTCATTAACATAGTACATGCTTTCACTGGATACACAGTCAGTGCTATTATCTATGCTAATGTGAGGAGCAGAGACAGGCAAATACTGAACAGATCATAATCTAAAAGCTTGTTTTAGTACACTTTGGAATCCATCAGAAACACAGAGCCAAAAGCAGTCGATACACTCCCCTTAGTGCCTTGTGTCCCTCATCTTGATTCAATCAGAGGACTGAAAAATGTGGAAGAGCCTTCATGAATAATCCAAAAAGCAGATAATATGGCCAACTGTGAAAAAGCTGTAAATGTCACTCCATCCTGGCTTTCCTTCTGCCTGATCATCACTCATTCCCAGCTTCTTTTTTAAGCCGTTCCTCCAGGACTCACTTCTTATCTCTTTGATCTTCTAATTTCATATACATTTCTTGGGTTACAAGGAGAGGCAGGAAAGGCTAAAGTTTGGTACTTGGAAGCAGGAAAACTTTAGTTACACACACAAACTGACAAGTCTGACTGGCTCAATCAGTAAAGAAAGATACAATAAGCCACTCTTAGGTTCAGTTTACTACTTACATAAACTGTGAAAGGAAGGGTACCTAAAAGTGCCAGCTTTCATGTTCTTGTCCCCCACACTAAAAAGAACGACACCAAAACAAAGGGAATGGATGACTGTCACATGACTTGTAGGATTCCCGGTGGCTGAGGAGCTAGTTTTAAATGGAAGTGATGCTGTTTCCTATTCTGCAGCCCTATTCTGAGGGGGCAGGGTACAAAGGCCCACACCTCTGCAGAACCCTGGGAGATGATGAGAAGCTGTCTCCTGACAGCCTCCTGGAGGAGATAGGGAGGTGAATAGGAGATGGCCCCAGAGCACCTCCCCACAGGCCTCCCATCTTCTTGAATTTGTGGAGGTCTGCAGGGCACACCGTCCAAATTCAGATAAGCCTTTACCTGTGTGGTCTATGTGCATACATGCAAGGTCACCAGGAAGCCACAGCTGAGCTGTCCCACTACAGGGAGTTTTGGAGCATTTCAATATTGGATAAAAGCAATCAACTGTAAGGAAAATATAGATATTAACATCTGTTTATGTTTGAAGTTCTGCCTTATGAATGCCAAAGCAACCTGTTGGAAAGGTTTATTTTAATGACAAAAACCACAATTACTTTTGCACCAACCTAATGAATCCCTGTCCAAGACAGTAAATTTGTTTATATTTTTAAAATAACAACAGAAGGGATTTAAAAAAAAAAAAAATTTTCAATATGTAAACACAGCTTGAAGACTGCCACACAACTTCCATCCTAAAGATGAGACCTTCCTCTGTCTCTCCCTTCCAGCCTTCGGGGGTATTTTTAAAAACATCTGCAGCATTCTAGGTGCTGTGCTTGGGGTGGGCTATACAGATTTGAAGGGACTATCCTGTTTATCACAGAACGGGACAGTGGAGGATTTTTCAAGATACTTGGCATTCTGGGCTTTGGAACAGCTTTGGAAAGCATGTAACAAAACCCCTAAAATGTATGTAGGTGTATGCTCTTAGTCTAGGAGAAATACAATTGAGAGATAAATAAATCATTTAAGTTTTGCAAATGTACATGAAATTGGATTTTTAAACCCTGCGTCTATACTCTCCTCACGTTTGATCATTTTGACTGAACTGATTGCTTTATTATAGTCTGACTGAATTGAGTGGTTGTTAACTGGTCGATCTAGTCAAAATGTCAAACTAGTAATGAGTGTGGAAACAGTTTCCCTGTCAAAAAAGCACTGAAGGCTGCAGCTGATTGCCTGTGCCCTTTCCCTAAGGTGACCTAGACAAAAAGCTATTGGGAAGGAAGGGGCGATGTGGAAAGGGAGTAAAAATTAGGGGCTTATCATCTAAGAAGAAATGCTTGATGCGAACTTGCATTCCAATCAACTAGATACTTCTTTTGCCAAGTTGATTTTTTGGCACTTGAGCTATTTTTAATAACTGGTGGGTGTTGTATGGGAGCCATTGGCATGCTGTCTAGTTTAGCAGATTGGAGAACTCCTAGAAATGTTTAACTCAGAAGAATTCACAAACATTTTGCAAACAATAGTATTTTGATGCCCGCACATCTGTGGCTCATTTGAACAGTGTCTTAATGTATCATCACCCACAGTCATTGATTAGGATGCCTCCCTGCTACCTGAAGAAATGACTTTGACTTGCTTTCCCACTGCAGGAATCCCAGCAATCATGGTGGCAATCACAGTCAGTGTGAAAAAAGATCTGTATGGAACTCTGAGCCCAACAACTCCATTGTAAGTACCAGCCTCTCTTTCTCTAGCGGTGGGGCTCTGGCCCAGCAAGGTATGGTAAAGCGTTCTTGCCTGGGATTGGTCTTGACCTTGGCTTCAGGAAGAAATCAGCCTAAGCCCTTTTGCCCTAAACATAGTCAAGGCTACATTTATGTAATGGTTAGTTGTCTGGGTCCTCTATGACCTTGGGCAAGTTACTTTACTTTTTAGTTCAATTTCCTCCTCTGGAAAATGGGAATAATAATGTTTCTTCTTAACGTCCTGTGCAAATTAAAATGATATCATGTATGTAATGTGCTCAGCATATTGCCTGTTCTATGGCAAATGCTGTGTAACTGGCAGGTATTATGATTACAAAGCTCACACATTGCAAAGGTCATTGCAAAGAGTTAGTGGCCGCTACAAGGAAATTCTGAGATGATTTGGAAAACATTTTTTACCTTTCAGCAGCAAAGGTCTTCCCTGAAGAACGCTAAACAGCTTTCCTTTGTAAACAGCCTCAGCTTTGTTGTCCTCTTGTTTCTTTTCATTTTTTTCTTTTTCTCCCATTTGATGTATAAGCTCATCTCTTTAGTTCTGTCAACCACAATCACACGAGAGTAGCAATTCACTTCACCCCACCTCTCCAAAACCTTCTTTTACAGGCGTGTAGGCGTGTAGACAGTTGCCCTGCGGTCCTTTAGGCTGCACAATCTCATTTTACACTTCTGATTATTCCATTCTTTTTATCATTGCCTCTCAAGTTCTTCCACTATAGATTTCCTCTCCCACTGGACTGGAATCAAATGTAGGAGGTCCTGCTCCAAGACTCCCCCATCTTTCATATTGAGATGACAGTTTCCAGGGGGTCAAAATTATTTTGCCCTTTACAGCAGATGCTTTCTAATTAAAATTCCTTGTTATCTTTTCTTTTTCTTCCATTTTCTCTTCCCTTCCTTCTCATCTCCCGCTCCAACCTCCCCCCTTGCCTGTTTTGTGACTTAAAAGGTCCCCAGTGTCTACCTAATGGTGACTCTTCTTGAACCATCAAAAGCAAGAGCTAAAGCAAAACCAGAACAAAATCAACTCCACTTTTTCCCAAAAGAGACTTTTCAGATGTGACTTGGTTAATAAGAGGCAGACT
The DNA here is from genome assembly GCF_000951035.1 of Colobus angolensis palliatus. Lineage (NCBI taxonomy): Eukaryota > Metazoa > Chordata > Mammalia > Primates > Cercopithecidae > Colobus > Colobus angolensis. The sequence goes on from NW_012116077.1 coordinate 2,089,537, forward strand.
GCTCTGATCGTTTTTTTCAAATTATATTTTGAAGAAGTAACTCATGCACATGGAACAAAATCCAAATGTACAACAGGGTAGAGGATGAAAAATAAGCCCCACTTCCAACCTCCAGCTACCCAGTTTCCCTCCTGAGGTAACTCTTATTACCAATTTATTACCAAAGATCAAATTTGTATGGATATTCTCTTGCACACTTTGTTACCTAAGTGGTAGATATACACCATTTGGCACCTTGGTCTTTCCACTTAACAATATATCTTGAAGGTGATTCTCTACCCAAACATGTAACACTATCTCATTTTAATAGTTTTCTATAGCATCCTTTAAGGATGCTGATAATATTCAGGGAACTCTAGGTATCAGAATCTATTAGGAAAATTAAATGTTTTTTAACACGTTTGCAACAAACACACAAACTCACACATATGTGAAAGTATCCATGCCAACATAAACAACATGACCAAAAGAGATTTTCCTGGTTTTAGAAAAGAGAGCTCAGTTAAGTTGACACACAGTTAAATTAGTCAAGCTTCTCCGTGTTCAAAAATCAGGGAAAATGCCTCCAGTAATTGCAAATGTTATTAAATGGAATATCTGTTCATATGAATCACTGCATATTTTTCTTTAATAAAAACTATAGAGTCATTAATCAATCCAGTGGCCATTGTTGCCTTTGTCATCCAAATACATCATATTTTAAAGCAGTACACCAAGAGCTGTTCTCTTTTTGTAGCATTTTCATTAACTTTCATAATTTCACCATTGTTTGATATAGCTTTCAGAAAAGCCACTCATTGCTCACATCCTTTCACTGTGATATTTATCATGTAAAGTAGAATTCATCCTGCAAATAAGAGCTTAGGTGTAAGGTGTTGGAGGGGAGGGCGTGCGGGGGCGGTGTGGGGAGCGCGGCGACAGAGAGCCACCTTGGGGGAAAATGTATTATTCGTTTTTCTGCTATTAACGAATAGAACCATTTCCTAGGGAATTGGACTGACAGGTTCTGCATATGTAGGGCAGAAACCATCCTCTAGGATTTCTGACTTAGTGTTGGAGAGAACCCTGAAGTGGGGCTCAGGAGATTGAGGTTCTTGTCCCAGCTCTGCCTCCAGTTGGTGTGAGTGAACTCTGTCCAGTTCATTTCTCTAGGGCTAGATGCCCTTAGGGTGAAAGAAAATTGACTAGATGATCTTCAGTCTCTGAAAAATAGGACTTTATGTTTCCCTATCTCATGATAGTCTTCTTTGTTTCTTACAGTTGTTGGATTAAAGATGATTCTATCTTTTACATCTCAGTGGTGGCTTATTTTTGCCTCATATTTCTCATGAATCTCTCCATGTTCTGCACTGTTCTTGTTCAACTGAATTCTGTGAAATCCAAAAGCCAGAAGACTCGGCGGAAGATGATCCTGCATGACCTCAAAGGCACAACGAGCCTGACATTCTTACTTGGCCTCACCTGGGGGTTTGCCTTTTTTGCCTGGGGACCTGTGAAGATCTTTTTCTTGTATCTTTTTGCCATTTTTAACACTTTGCAAGGTAACTGCTGCTTTTTTGCCTTTTCCGTGGCCAGCTCCAGCAAAGCTTTTGTTGCTGTAGAAAATAATCTCACGTGTTGGAAACATTAACTAGATGTTAGTCTTCATTAAATGCACACACAGCCCACTCTCTCTTACTCAGTGGTATAGGGAGAAGCCCAGATAGGTAACCCAACTTTAGGTAGTTGGAAATGTCTATATCAAACACTGATTGGCAATACGTCATACAGTGTTCATTGTATCAACACATTGTGCTAAAAAATCTACAGATTCACACTCATGTTGATATTTTGAAATGCACAATCCAGCTAAACATGGCAATTAACTGGAAAGCAGAAACATTAAAGTTTTGGCCCCATAGACTCTATCTGCATCAGATATCCTAATATTTTGGGAAAAAACCAGGCTAGACTATCATAGAATCGTACAGGAATGAAGGTTAAAAGCAAAGGGCTATGGGAAAGGCCAAGGTTGTAGCCTTGATTTTGCTATAAGGCAACCTTTAAAAAGTTACCACAATTGGTTGAATTAGATGATCCTAAGCTAAAGGCCCTAGAGCTCTTTTAATTATTTTCCTTTATTCTGATGAAATGAACAAATAATCAATGAAGTGATGAAATGGTCGACAAAAGATGGCATGAGAAGTAAAAGCTAGGGGCCAGGTGCAATGGCTCATGCCTGCAATTCCAGCACTTTGGGAGGCCGAGGCGGGCAGATCACTTGAGGTCAGGAGTTTGAGACCAGCCTGATCCACATGGTGAAACCCTGTCTCTACTAAAAAATATAAAAATTAGCTGGGCGTAGTGGTATGCGCCTATAATCCTAGCTACTTGGGAGGCTGAGGCAGGAGAATCGCTTGAACTCCGGGAGGCAGAGGTTAGAGTGAGCTATGATCGTGCCACTGCACTCCAGCCTGGGCAACAGAGAGACAGAGAAAAAAAAAAAAAAAAAAAAAAAAAGAAAGAAAGAAAAGAAAAACAGAAAAGAAAAGAAAGCTAGGGATCTGGTTCATATAACTCTGAGTAATTGCTTATGTTCATTTTAACCTGATTTTGCCTATTAAAAATACTGAGGGGAAGAGGCCTACAAAATTATTTTATGTGAGTCTCTAATTCTACCCCATACTTTTATCCTCAAGTTTGGTCCGGTCCATCTGGGCTACTCCAGTAGGGACAGGCTGAGGGTCAACTTGGCATTTCATTGAGTTAGAGTCTCCCTTTGTGCTCGCTGCTATTTTTTTTTTCATTCAATAAACCCTTCTTTTCCATACTGAAGCCCACCAATGATCCCATGGGATGCTCCTGCAAGGAAAAAGTTCTATGGTCAAATAACTTTGGGAAATGTGGCAAATTACATTCCCCCTTTCTTGGAATAGCACTAGGTACATTAGCATCGTAAAAGCTCTATTACAAAAAAAAAAAATTGTCTTTAAAAACTTGTTTTAATGTAGTGTCTTAAAAACCTCTGAACCTTTTATTGTGGTCATTGTTAATCCCTGAGGAACCTTGACAAAAATAAATTGGCATGCAGTTATTATATGCCAGGCACTTGCAAAGTGCTGCGGGGGGCGGGGGGAAGCAATGTAGCAGAAGGCATGGTTTTTGCATTTATGTTTTATGACTCAAGAAACCATCTTATTTTAGAGCAATGAGGTGGATCAATGGAAACTTTCTGTCCCACCAGATCCTGCCAACCATATACAGCCACGTTCTAATTGGAATATAAGAAGTCACAAAATGTGTTGTTCTTCCTTCACATGCCATTTTTATTGCCTCTGGTAGTAGGAATGGAATTTTTAGAAACTCTCAATACCACCCTCTCTTGGTTCCCTTTGGGGCTACTGGCACTTGGTTGAATTCTACTGTAGAACTGAAGGTTGTATTCTAGTGTAGGCCCTGGTGATGGTTCTACACTTTTTCTGTGGATAGAACTGCCTGGTCCACACTACAGTATTCTAACCTGATGCTCTAACCTCAAGAACTAACCAGTCATGGTGTAGAATGTTCACGGAAATGGATTAGAACCCAAGTGCCTGTGAAGACTTCCTCCACAGTGGTAACTCAAGGCTTCTCTTTGGCTCAGTGATTCTGAGGAAAAATATACTCACTCTGTGAAAAGAGGGGTTAAAGGAAAGCTGGCAAAAGATCAAGAAAGCAAGGCAGTTCTGATTTTAAAAAGGAGGGGCAGGGGTGTTTTCAAAACCACTCTTGTGGTGGAATGTAGCATCTAAGGAAGGAGACTGCATGAATAGAAGCAGAATTTAATAAGATATTTCTTTTCTTTTCAACTTTTATTTCAGATTCAGGGGTAGATGTGCAGGTTTGTTAGCTAGGTATATTATGTCATGCTGAGGTTTTGGGTGTGAATGATCCCATCATCTAGGTAGTAAGCATAGAACCCAATAGTTAGCTTTTCAATCCTTACTTTCTCCCTCCTCTCCCCTCTAATAGTCCCCAGTTGTCTACCGTTGCCATCTTTACGTCCATGTGTACTCCATGTTTAGTTTTCACTTTTAAGTGAGAACATGCAGTACTTGGTTTTCGTCGCTTCATTAATTCACTTAGCATAATAGCCCCTAGCTGCATCCATGCTGCTGCAAATGACGTGATCTCATTCTTTTTTTATAGCAGAGTAGTATTCCCTGGTGGCTATGTAGACACTTTCTTTATCCAATCCACCATTAATGGGCACCTAGTTTGATTCCGTGTCTTTGCTATTGTGAATCTTGTTGCAATGAACATAAAGGTGCGTGTATCTTTTTGGTAGAGTGATCTGTTTTCTTTTGGATAAATACCCAATAATGGGATTGCTGAGTCAAATAGTAGCTCTGTTTTAATTTATTTGAGAAATCTTCAAACTGCTTTCCACAGTGACAGAACTAATATACATTCCCACCAACAGTATATAAGTGTTCTAACTGGGTATTTCTTGAAAACTAAAATCAAAGTCCCATAGATCCAGCACCAAAAGAGCCAAGCTGTCTCTGTCTGTCAGATATGCCTTATGTCCATCAAGCACAAAGTCTTGCCAGTCCTGCCTGAAATGACTACAAGATAGCACGTACCATCTTGTAGCAAGGGAGTTTTCAGAGCTCCTAGTTTCAAATTCAAGACACACACACACGCACGACCCGAATAACCTCCAAAACAAATGGTGGAACAAGTGAACAAAGTAGTCATTTAAAAGACAAATGACAAGCTTGCAACGCTGGCTGAAGGGGATGGGGGTGACCTGTGGTCAAGTGGGAAAAATTATGCTCATGATGAGCTATTTGTGAAGGAAGAATGCACAAATAAAACTGCAGGTGACAAAAACCTGACATCTTCCCTCATGCCTGTGTTTTCCTAGTGAGTAAGCAGATCAATCTGTTATGGGAAAGGAAAAGGAAAGCTGTCAGGCAGAGGGGGAGAGTTGGCAGGCAGCTCACTGGAATTCACAGAATAACCTTTAAGTATGAAAACTAAACTCCATGCAAGAAATCAGAGTAGTAATAGGTGCTTGATGTCACTGTCACCCCTTGTACATGCTGAAGTTGGAGGAGTTTTGCCTGCTCTGAGACTGTGGTTTGCTCTCCTTGGGGTGCTGTGCCGCCTTCCAGGTGGTTGTTGCTCAGAAAAACAGCAAACACTGCTGAATTCATCCCCGCAGTTGTTTGGTTAAACATGGGGATAAAGCTTTTGGGAGAGTTAGAGAGACATGCCATTCCGTTTACATGCCATTCCGTTTAGCCTCCCATCTGGAATCAGAGTCTCAGGGCTGGGGCTGGGGAGCCAAGATCTTCCCAAACTTCCCGTCGAGTGACAAGAAGTCACTTGCCTCTGCCTGAAACTTTCCATAGACTGAGAGCTCACCATTCTGTAAAGCAAAGCATTTAACATCTTATCAGCTCTGATGTGGTACCAGTTTTCCTTACCTGAGGTTAGTATAGTACAGTAGTTAAGGCCTTGGGCTCTATAGTCAGACTGCCTGTATTCGAAACTGGTGCTGCCAGCTCAATGTTAGCTCTGTGACCTGGGTCAAGTTTACTAGACTTCTTGGACTCCGAGTTTCCTCAACTATAAAAATGAGACTAATAGTACAATGCCTATCATATACTCATTGCCAAATAAACACTAGCTGTGATTTGTTAGTACGTGGTTGCTCTGGAACATTCTTCCATTTCTCCTGGATCTAACCGGGCAACTGTACAGATACAAGCCTAATTTGTCCTTTTCATGACAGCCCTTTCAGATCTGTGGCTAAGTTACCATCTCTTCTCACTCTCTGTTTTCCACTCCAAGTTTTTTTTTTTTTTTTTTTGGTCTGGATACAACATCCCAGCTCTTTCAGCTTTTCTTCACTATCCTTCTTCACTGTATTCTTGAATACTTCTGTTTGTCATCTTGCTCTTAAAACAAAGCCTCCCAAACTGAACACGGTGCTGGTGGGAGGTATGGTCAAACAAGGACAGAATATGGCAGGAGACTGTCACTCGCCTCAATCAAGATTCTTTTTATTTATTTATTTTTTATTATACTTTAAGTTCTAGGATACATGTGCACAATGTGCAGGTTTGTTATCTTTACTTCCAGCAGTGCTGTAGCTGAAATTTGCTTTGGGGCTTTTACAATAGAGTGGTGCTCAGTTTACAATGGGTTAAGACCTCTTTGATACTAATCATTTACCTTCAGGACAACTGGCCAATTTAGAGGCAAGCTGAACCTGTATAGAGAATAAAGGTTTCCCAACTGCACTTGGATCAGAATAAATATTTTGAGGCTCAAGCAGTTATCACTATGTTGTAGGTGGATGTGAGAATTTGTGTATCAAGTGCCTTGGAGTTCAAATCAACATACATTTATTGAGCTGCAGCAGTTAGTGCATTAAAGATGAAGTGCATTAAAAATGACATAAATATGAAAAGGAAACATATCTCGGCCCTCAAAGACTCAACAGCTAGGTGGAAAAATGGGAAATAGATGAATAATTGTATGGCTACATATAACAATACAAGAAACAAAATGCTATGAGAGTTCAGAAGTGGGAAAAATGAGTTTCAGTTTGAGGCATCTGGAAAGGTTTTGTGGATAAAGACTTTTTGTAATGGACCATAAATATAAGTCAGGCTATTGACAGGAGTTATTTTTGCCAATTCTACCCCCAACTGCAGGAAATCTAATTGGTCCTCCAGGGAATTTGCAATCAAGATATATATATATATTTTTAAGACAGAGTCTTGCTCTATCACCCAGGCTGGAGTGTAGTGGCTCAATTCTGGCTCACTGCAACCTCTGCCTCCTAGGTTCAAGTGATTCTCATGCCTCAGCCTTCCATGTAGATGGGACTACAGGCATGTGCCACCACACCTAGCTAATTTTTGTATTTTTAATAGAAACGAGGTTTCTCTATGTTGACCAAGTTGGTCTTGAATTACTGGCTTTAAGTGATCCACCTGCCTCTGCCTCCCAAAGTGCTGGGATTACAGGCGTGAGCCACCATGCCTGGCCAAGATAATCTTAAGTCATACTTTTATCTTCCAAGGAGATATTTTAGAGGGTGAGAAAGAGAAATGGCCAGCACTGCTGGCAAAGACTTTCAGCCCCTCCCTCCCCGTTGCAGGACAAAATCAGGGCTGGCATTGGAAGTTGAAGGTCAAATCCATGGTTTCCACATGGTGTCATTATGCCAAAAAGCATGTGTAGTATTTATTTATTGCTATGTAATACATTACCCCCAAATTTTACCAGCCTAAAACAACAAAAATTTATTATCTCACACAGTGTCTGAGGATCAGGAATTCAGGAGCAGCTTAGCTGGGGGTTTCTGATGCAGGGACTGTCGTAAAGTTGTAGTCAAGCTGTCATCCGGGCCTGCAATGATCTGAAAACTTGACTGGGACTGGGGAATGTGCTTCCAGGAAGGCTCATCCACATGGTCGTGGACTGGAAGCCTCAGTTCCTCACCATGTGGGCCTCTCCACAGAGATGCCAGGATGTCCTCAGGACAAAATACTTGGCTTCCTTCAGAGTGATGAGAGAGAGAGAGAGAGAGAGAGAGAGATCTTTTATAACCTAATCTTGAAAGTGACATGCCATCCCTTCTGCTATATTCTATTGGTACAATGTGGAAGGAAACTACAGAAGGATCTCAATGCCAGGATGTGGGGATGATTGAGAGCAATCTCAAAGAGGGGCTACCTTACCTCTCATGCTCTAGGATGAACAGCAGCCCTGCGACAAAATAGTGGTTGACATGAAGTCTTGATATAGACATTTTTGCCTTTGGGAGGGAGGCTACAAAGACAAGATCAGAAAGCCAGTAGTGGTCCTGGGGTTCCTTGAAAGTAGTGTCTCTCATGACAGGAGCAGACCTGAGTCAGGGCATTGGTGACAGCTGGTGAATGAAACCGAAAAAGACTGACCTTCTTCTCCTGGCTTAGGATTCTTCATTTTTGTGTTTCACTGTGTGATGAAGGAGAGTGTGCGGGAGCAGTGGCAGATACACCTCTGTTGTGGGTGGTTGCGATTGGATAACTCTTCTGGTAAGATGTCAGTTTGGATGAAGTTTTGAATTTTACATGTTTTACAAAACTGATCAGATTAATTTGTCTCATAACTTGAGTACATACAGCATATCAGCATCAAAACACAGGCTGTTTCCATGTCATCAAAATGATTTGTGCTTTTGAGCTGAGATGAATGAAGTCAAATGAAGAATGTGACTTGGGCCATATTTTAAACTAGGGATGCTTTTGTTTTGGCCCAGATTCCTTGGATTGCTTACCCTCACTGTCACATCAGTCTCAATTCAATTAAAAGAACATTGAATGCGTGTCTACTGTGTTCCAGGCACTGGGTCTCAGGGGCTTCTGGCTAGTAGCCAACAGTGGGTTGAGTGGCTATAGGAAGCAAGGAGTGGTGGTGGAGATAGAGAGAACTTATAAGCATTCCTAAGATGCCTGGCCAGTGGGCTGCACAGGTGTACTGATGGTCCACAAACTGGGGGCTGTAGTGAACTCAGATGTTGCCTCTTAACGCTGATGCTTCCCTTAAGAATGTCTCCAGTGCAGGCAAACTGATGTTCTCTGTATTGAAAGGATCTTCCATCCAATTCAGGCAGCTTCTCTCAGTCTCAATACAAAGCCTAATCAATTTTCTTTAGTGAAGGCAGCATTTGAACTCTAAGATTCTACAAGTAGCACTGAGATTCCCCCGATTCCCCACTTTATGCTGGCCATATCAGCAATCTGCTGGTCCTTGTGCTCTCGGAAAAGCAGGCATCCTTGGTATGTGAATTGTCTCTTCTTACACCACACATTATAGTACAAACCTACTTCTTACAACTTCATAGAAAAGCTGACTCCTTCAGGTACCCAGAATGAACACTGTGCATAAAGCTTTGTATTTTTAAACCAGATTATTGAAGTGTAATTTATATACCATAAAATTCACTACTTTAAGTATAGAATTTGATGAGTTTTATGTTTTTAACTTTTCTTGGTATCGTTTCAGATGGGAGCAGCCGGTGTCAGATAAAAGTTGGATATAAACAGGAGGGACTAAAGAAAACCTTTGAGCACAAACTGTTGACACCATTCCTCAAGTCAACTGCAACTAGCTCCACTTTCAAATCTTTAGGCTCTGCACAAGGCACACCTTCAGAAATAAGCTTTCCAAATGGTAAGAAAAAAGGGATGTGTTGTCTACATTTATATTGCATATTGAATTAACGTGAGACCACATACTGGGTCTTGGATGATACTTCCTCTTCAAAACTAAGTGCACATGTGCATGTGTATACCTTGACTCATTCTTGGCTGAGAAAGTGTGTATAGAACCATAGAAACATGTACAGAAGTGTGTATAGATGTGTCTGTACCTAGTAAATTTACTAAGTATGAATGTGTTATTAGACTAATAGAGGAAAGAAGAGATGGGAGGTTAGAAAATTCATGCGTAATTAAAAACAATTGTCACAGACCGTTAAAACCAGAAGGAACCTTAGACATTGTCTAGTCCAATCCCTTCATTTTACAGTTGAGGAACCTCAATCAGGGAAAAGGAAAATGCCTTATTGACAGTCACTGAGTCCATCCTTACCATCCAGTAAAACTGGGACCAGTCACTCAGCCCTCAGCCATCCAGCAGAACTGGGGCCAGAACTCAGGTCTTCTGGCTCTCAGGGCTAGTACACCTATCAAGAAAACTCTCAGAGATACACATCCATCTTAGATGCTGAGCTTCTTCCATAGGGAGCCATATTTATAAGAAGAGACAGATGTTTAGTTGGGAATGGGGTATTGTACCTAATTATGTAAAAAGAGAAACTGTAGGAAAAGGATTGGCCTACAGGCTTAAAGTAAAGAGAAAGGCAAAGTGAGCAAGAACTTAAGAACTTCAGGTTGATATTGTGATGATTCTGCATTGTGTGCTTCTAGTTAGATGATAGTGCAGTGGTCTTTGGTTGCCTTTCTTTAAGACCAAAGTATACTCCAGTTCACACACACTTTGGTGGCCTGGCTGTTGTCATTCTCCTGCCTTCTCAGTGCTGGAGGCAGGACTGCCTCATTCTCTAGTGTTTTTCTTTATATTGGCTCCAAAAACCAGTTCTGTGTTCAAGGGCTGAAAGCAATCTGGAAGCAGCAAGGTGGGTTAAAAAAGCATCAAACTTGGAGTTGGAAGGCTTTGGTTCAGGTTCCAGCTCTGTCACTCTGTGACCTTGATCACATCACTTCTCTGCTTGGAGATACATTCTTTCTACTTTTAATATGAGGGGGCTAGAATGGATAATCTCTTAAATGCCTGCCAGTTTCAGGACTGTGTATGATGCAACGCTGTTTTCCAGTTTAGGCTGGTTGACTACTGTATAAAGTCTCAGTCTCCCATTTTTGTGTGGGAAACTTACTGATGCACATGAAAAAAACCTCTCCCTGGCCACAAGCATTTATCGAACTCTGGCCAACTAACTTGTGGATATGTCTTGGTGCTCATATAAAGGCACTGGGGTGCTGTGACATAGACAAGTCCTGGGTTGTGGAAGCACCTTAGTACATAATAGTTGGGGCTGGTTAGGAAATAACATTTTCCAAGAGAGTTATTTAGCATTGGATTTCTTGATGTCCCTGGGGACTGTTTAATTAGCAAATATACAGCCCAATGTGTACATATTTTGCTTCAGCGGATCACTAGCAAATACCATATCCAGGATATTGATGTTGCCTTACCAAGCAATCGACCTGGAAAACCAACATTAAAGTGCTCATCAGTTGAGACAAACTGAGCCGGTGGGGCAGGTAGACCTGCTACAGGTTCTGAAACTGAAATCTGGGTGCTACCATTGTACTGGTGGCAGCCAGAAGCTTGATTCTATTAGCAGAGAGTGAAAAATCATGCCTTCTGTACCACCAGGCATTCTCAAGCTTGAGAAATAGCCAAACTTTCAGTGCAAGAATATCAAATCTGTAAGGGATATAAATGTGTGTGTTCACATTTTATGTCTTCTTCTCTTGAAGGCCTCCAAGGTTTGTACATAAACATCCTCTCCTAGGTTAAGGCTAAGGTCAATAATGCTGCCTCTTATTCACAATGTAGGGAGAACATATGCACTGGTTGCCCAAACAATGCTGTCAGGATGAATTAATTCACCCCAGATTTTATATAAAATGGTCCAAAGAAAGCACCACATTCTTCCCTTCTCTTCTAATTTCTTTATTTTTTCCTTCATTTGATAAAATTTTCTTATGCTTCTACTATGTGCAAAGTCCCTGATGCCACAGCTGAAAATGTTCTTTTTTTCTTTACTGCAGATGATTTTGACAAAGATCCTTACTGTTCCTCTCCTTGAGTTGTGAAGTTGTGCCTAATTATGTAAAAAGAATATAATACCTGTGGAAATAAAAATGAATTCCAAGTGTATACTTGCTCAGGTGATGGGAGCACCAAAATCTCACAAATCACCACTAACGAATGTACTCATGTAACCAAATACTACCTATTCCACCAAAACCTATGGAAATTTAAAAAATTAAAAATAAAAATAAAAACAAAACTCCCAAAATGAATTCCATTCACAAACAGAATTTTTCAATAAATCCCAGTGAAACAATCTGCTCCAACCTTGTATTTTAAATATTATTTTGTATGGGGAAGAATAAGATAACATTTGGTAAATATTGAAGTCAGAATAATTCTCCTATTTGTCCTTATAGTTGTTTCTTTTTTGGATAAGACTTCAGGCTATCGTTATGATATATTAGAGGAGAAATGTCTACGGCATTGGAAATTTTGTTTCAAAAGCTTTAAGTGTACATCAGCTTTGTTTTCTGTGGCTTCCCAGTCAGGTGTGCTGCTCACATTTGTCCTTGGATAGAAATAAGTAAAGAGAGGAACATTCTGGAAGGATACGCAAGCAACTGGTATCAGTGGTTGCCTCCAGGAAGGGTAACTGAGTATCTGAGGTCAAAGGAGGAAGAGACATTTACTTTTCACCCTATACCTCTTTGTATCTTTTGAATCTTGTATTGAGAGAATATATTACTGCTTGGAGCAATAAATAAATGAATACATAAATAAATAAAGATAACCAGACCCTTCCAGTGAGAAAGATAAATGCCTACATTTCAATATCAAAAATCAAGTTCCCCAGGACCCTTACGAAAATGTATGATGCAGTGGGCTGTGGAGACAGTAGAGTTGGGTTCAAATCCCAGCTCTGTCACTTTCTAGATGTGACCTCGTGATGTAATAATGATCATACATGCATCCTAAAATTGAAGTGAAACTGAAATAAGATGAGGTCTGAAAATGTTCTAGCACAGTGTAACACAGTACATCTTCATTCCTTTTTCTTTCAAACTCCCATCAGCTTACCACTCATGACCTCATGGTCCCAACCTACCATGTCTACCCCATTAAAAGTATCACATTGATCTTCTAAACAAAATTTAATGCTGACTACCAAACAGACTACAGCACTGGTGCCAGTCACTGGTATAAAGCTCCTAGGTCTCCATTGTTCCCCCTATCACCTCACATAATATAAAAATTAGGTTGGCCCTTAGGCCCCTGAATATCTGCCATCAGAGTCAAATCCATTGTTCCCCATGTGGTTTCATGTATACTTTTTTGATAGGGGAAGGTGAGTGTGTGTGTGTGTCTGTCCGTGTGTGTGAAGGGACTAACATGAATAGTGACCAAAGTGTCTTGAATGTTACATGTCTTTGAACTGAAATATTAAGTCACCTTCACTCAAAAATAGATTTAAGGACAAGACTTGGTTGCAATTAGCACTTTTACAAATAAATGCATTCTGCACGTGGTTTGATTTGGGGGATCATTTTGGCTGTTAAAATGCCCATGATTGTACTTATTTTCAACAAGTAATAAAACCTTGATTGTTCTGCTGCTGCTGGAGTGATAAATGTACAACCTATCTCTAATGACCTGACAGACTGTCGAGAACAGAAACGTTATTTGATAGAAAAGTTCATGATTCCTGTCATGACACCCCTTGCTAATTAGGAAAACATGGGCTTTCTACAATTTCAAAGGCAGCTTGAAATTGCAGGGAAAACACTGATTGACTATCTCCCTGGCATCCTTTGACTTCCTTTTCCTGGGCACAAAAAATGACTGATACTTGTGTGAAGATGGACCCAAGTAATTATGGATAAAAGACCCTAGAAACTTTGTACTGCTTTCAATCAACAATCAATCAACTCCCAAGTATTGACTGAGTCCTGACATGGAGGAAAGATACAGACACATCATACTTAGGCCACTACCTCCAGCAGCTTACTGTTTACTTGGGGAGACCAGATGCACACACTGAAATAGTGAATGATTAGAGCAAGGATATGATAGAAGAAAAGTGCTTTAAAGGCAGGAAGTCACGGAAGATTTAGTCAGGCTGAGAATGGGGTATTCCAGGTAGAGTCAATGGTGGCAGGCAGTGGACATTTGAATAAGACAGGACACTATTTCTCAATACCACAGGCAAATTGTCTTTATTAAGCATTGATTAGCAAAATTACAAAGCCCCTTTAAGCTTCAGAGCATGAACTTTTCATTCTTTGTTGCACCCTGGGTACCTTGTGGGCAAGTGGCAAACACTGAATGGTACTAAACTCTCACTGAGGCATGTCTGAGGAAGCTCCTGCCCAGAATCCTAATCCTTATCATTTTGTCCAAAGTCCCAAAGATGACAGTGACCTTCTGTGATAGCCCACTTCCCCTGCACCCAGGAATATGGGAAGGTTGGGGAGGGGGCAGAAAGCTAAGAGGAGGTAAGACTTGTATCTCTAATAGCTCAAGTTTATGATGTGTTTCTGGTCCTGATCTTCAAGCATTTAGGGTACACAAGGAGTTTGGAGCAATGAAGGAAGGAACTAATTATGCCTCTGTTGATTAGGCAAAACAAGTGGAATGGATTAAATTTATACATATAATGTCTGGTAACTCATAGACACTCCATAAATATTTATCACATGCCTGAGTGCATAAATGGTCTAAAATACATGAGCATAGGAAAGCAATGGCTGACTTTTCCTAATCTAGGGTTTGTTATCTTAGTGCTGAGTAGACCTATGCTTTCCATTATTACATAAACTCCATTAGGGCAAGAATCTTGTTTGTCTTGTTTACCACTGTACTCTCAGTACCTAGCACAATGTTTCACTCTAGGTTCTTTGGTTACCAGCCACATGAACCAAATGTCTTTGAGCTGACATTATTGTCTATTCTGACTAATCAAGGGATCTTATTGAAAGTGTTTTGGGAATTGAAAATGTTTATGGGAAAGTTAAAGAACAGGGCTAGACATTGTGGAAGACAGTGTGACGATTCCTCAAAGACCTAAAGACAGAGCTACCATTTGACCCAGCAAGCCCATTACTGGGTATATACCCAAAGAAATATAAATCATTCTATTATAAAGATCCATGCATGCATAAGTTCATTGTAGCACTCTTCACAATAGCAAAGACAGGAATCAACCTAAATGCCCATCAATGATAGATTGGATAAAGAAAATGTGGCACATATACACCATGGAATACTATGCAGCCACAAAAAAGAAGGAGATCATGTTCTCTGCAGGGACATGGGTGAAGCTGGAGGACATTATCCTTAGCAAACTATTGCAGAAACAGAAAACCAAATACTGCATGTTCTCACTTACAAGTGAGAGCTAAATGATGAGAACACACGGACACATAGAGAGTGACAAAACACACTGGGGCCTTGCAGAAGGTGGAGGGCCGGTGGAGGGAGAGGATCAGGAAAAACAATTAATGGGTACTAGGCTTAATACCTGGCTGATGAAATAATCTGTACAACAAACCCCCATGACACAAGGTTACCTATGTAACAAGCCTGCACTTGTACCACTGAACTTAAAAGTTTTAAAAAAAGAAAGAAGAGAAAAGAGCAGGGCTTGAAAAAGGACAGGGGTCTACAAAGCAGGAACCATAGTGATTGTCTCCTAGCAGGGAAGTAGACTCATACGGGCGCCGTTACTGGGAAGAATAAACAGTAATTTCTTCTATGCTCATGCTACTAGCTTAAGACTCAAAGTCCTGTGAGCCTACATCTAATCAGGTGAGCTTAAATTTTGTGCTATACGGAGCAGTGAGAGGAGGGATGTGGCAGAAAAAGTCTTCAGGAGCACTTTGGTTTTGACAGTGGTAGAAGTATGTATTTACCATCCCACCAAGAATATCCACAATGGGGGAGAAGTCATTCTACGAAAAGAAAGTAGGGTGTTAGGAATGAATGAGTAGGTAGGAAAAAAATCCCACATATGTTCACCTCACACAATATAGGAGTGGATATTCTTTGCTTGAATGAATGACTAATTCAGTAGCATCCTTCGCCAGTGAGGGTGCTATAGTGCTAAGAAGAGTAGATCTCTCCCTTTCCCTGAGGCCTCATTCAGGTATTCACTAGTTACATTGTAAGGCTAAGATGAATCAGGATGTGCTGAGAGAGCTGAAGAGTTCAAGATAAGCATCCCAGAATGATAGATGAGAGTGTTGCTAGAAAAGGTGGTCTTTAGAGATATTGGGTACACAAGTTGGCCTCACTCTAAGGAAAGCCAATATATGAAAATGAGCTTCACTGTTTGTCTACGTTGTCACCTTGCCATGTCTCTCCAGGCACCTTTTCAGCCCCAGTACTAGGAAATACTCCCCCAACCTCCATTCTGCAACCTAACTGCTTAGGTCTGGATCATGCAAGTTGAGAAAGTGTGATTCATTATAAAGTATACCTTTATGTCTCTACACTTGAAAGGGCATTTTTTTTATTACACTTTTTGAAGGTGCTTCACCATAAAGCTTTTTATTTTATTTCAAAATATTTGAAAATATATTTTGATCCCAACTTCCAGGACCCTTCAGCTCTGATTAAGGAGTGCTCTGTTGTCTGATAAGGAAAGCTAGGAGGAGTGTTACTTCCATTCTCCACCTTACCAGGCTAATGGCATGATATTCACAAAGTGAGATTCCTAAAAAGGGAGAGGCAGAAGAAATCAATAATAAGTAGTAACTTCAAATATTGAAAAAACTTCATCTCATCTAAATACATAAGAAAAGTACAGATGTTTCCTTAATATATGCAGTCCTATGCAAATGATTATGTAAATTAAACAAAAACTTGGGACTGGCAAATTCCCAAGTTTGCAAGACTTACTTATGTTAACCTAGTATTCGTCATAGAAACAAGGGTAAGGATTGTTGTTTACATCTCCTTCACTTAGATGTGAGGGGAGGCAAGATTGAAGGATATGCTACCTTAATAAAGTGAAGACACTCAAATCTGGGGATATGCTAGATAGATGGTTAGACGAACAGATAGACAGTTTTCACTTTAAAAATGTCAGCCAACTCATTCATCATGCTCAGTTGGTTGTGGGCAGCAATGGGACTAGAAATGGAAATGAATCTGAGTTGGAGTGAATTTTGATGAAGGCCTAGTTCATGCAACAAACATTTTTTTCTTTTTTACATCCTCAGCTCACAAATTCCCAGAGGAATGGAGAACTTTACAGACAGTTACATGGGAAGACTAAAGACCTAGTGTAATGGGCTATATCAAATCTTCATGCACTGGACCTTTCATAAGGAAAGACATAAAGATGTACGTTATCAAGGATCGCTCTTTCCTACCCTGCATGATCTGGGTCTTTGGTGGACCTGATAAATCAGGTTTCTTAGGTTTCCAACTATAGATAGTTAGTAACTAACTATAGATAGGCAGGCTTCTAATTGTCTACAGATAGATAGATGAATGAGCTGGCTAACATTTTGAAGGTGAAGACTATCTATCTATAGTTAAAAACCTAAGAAACTGGGGCTGGTGACAGTGTAGACAGTGAGGGATAGAAGAGAATTTTTCTCTTCTGTCTGCCTCCTTTAGACCTCAGTCTAGAAATATGAGCAGGTAAAGGTTTCAGAGAGGCTTGGCAGTCTTTGAATCTGGTAGCTCACTAAGTCCAGCATGCTAGTCATTACAGCACTTCCTCTGTGCCCATTTCTGTGCTAAGCTCCATAGAGGATACAATGAAGTAAAGGCCATAGTCCTACACACAAAAAAAGGGCTTTCCTTTGTGTAATAAAACATCCATACGTACAACAGTTTGTCCACAGTAACGTATGTTAATTCTTCAAATTGTGTGGTAGAGACCTTGAAGCATAACAAATAGTAACTGCTTAATTACTAGTCCAATTCCACAAATATTTATTGAGAATCCCACTATATTTGAGGTACTGAACAAGACAGTTTCTAAAATTGTCTGGGGAGACAATTAAGTGTGCAGTAACAATACAGTATTTGATACTTTTGTATGCTAGGAGGTTTCAATTTATACAACTGGCGGAAGGGCAAACAGGTTTAGCCTGTTTGGAAAACTGTTCTGTAGTTTCTAAGAAAGTTAAACACACCTTATGACCCAGCAATTCTACTCCTAGGCATATACACCCTAGATAAATGCAAACGTGTCCACCAAAATATTTGCACACAAATGTTCATAGCCACATTCATCATAACAGCCAACATGATGGAAACAACCAAAACATCCATCAACAGGTGAATGGATAAACAAATTGTGGGACATTCATCCAATAGAATACTATATAACAGTAAAAAGTGAACTATGCACACACACGACAACATAGACAAATGTAAAACATGTTGAGTCAAAGAAGCCAGACTCATTTGTGTCTGTACAATTTCATTTATATGAGCAGACAAAAAGAATCGACAATTATAGAAATTGGAATAGTGGTGATCTCTCAGGGAGAGGTCTGTACTGGGAAGGTTTAAAGATAGCCTTCTGGCTGGGCGCGGTGGCTCACGCCTGTAAACCCAGCACTCTGGGAAGCTGAGGTGGGCAGATCACGAGGTCAGGAGTCCGAGAGCAGCCTGGCCAACACAGTGAAACCCCATCTCTATTAAAAATACAAAAAATTAGCCGGCCGTGGTGGTGGGTGCCTGTAATCACCGCTACTTAGGAGGCTGAGGCAGGAGAATCGCTTGAACCCAGGAAGTGGAGGTTGCAGTGAGCCGAGATCACGCCATTGCACTCCAGCGTGGGAAGCAGTGCGAGACTCCATCTCAAAAAAAAAAAAAAAAAAGAAAGAAAAAGGAAAAAAAGGCTGGGGGGAGCCTTCTGGGAGGCTGGAAATGGTGCTTTCATAGCTAAATACACATATAAAAGTTCATTCAGTTGCACACTTAAAATAATATACTTTATGCATCTTATTGCAGTACACTGTCTCTCAATTGAAAAGTAGAGGGAAACCCCATTCAAGCTATTGAGCACACTTTAGCAATGTCTGTCCAAACTTCAATGTATATAAACTTAGCTCAGAAATTCCACTTATAGCATTCTATCATAGCTCAACAATTCAAAAATTTATGGGCAAGGTTATTCAGTGCAACCCTGAAATAGTGAAAACTGGAAATAAGCTAAAGCTTTTCAATATCAGAAGGGTTAAATAAATGTGGGCTATATATAGTATGGAATAATATGCAGCTAAGAAGAAGCTATACCAATTTGATTAATAATTCAAATATATCCATAATATATTTTTCTGCTATAAAGAAATTTGCATGACAGTACATGTAGCATGATAAAGTATGTGAAAACAAAACTTTGTGTGTGCGTGCATGTCCGTAGTTATACAGAAAAAAGTAAGGACACACTCTTCATTGTTAATAGTGGTTTACTTCTGGGAAGAAGTATTGATGAGGCTTTCACTTTGTATTTTACATACTTTTGTATATTTTTAATTTTTATAGAGTATCTATAACTTTTGTAATTTAAAAGTTTAGTAATGATAAGAATATATGCAGTGTGATGAATTTCTCTGAGATGTAACAGTGAAAATGATCAAAGGGTGTTTGTTGAGAAAGATGATAAATTCAGTCTTGGACATCTGGTTTTGAGATGCCTCTGGGACACTCAGGTGGAGATGTCTAGAAGGGAGTTGGATATGTAAGTCTGGAGGAGAGAAGAGTGGTTAGGGATGGAGATAGAGATTTTGGCAATATCAATGGTAACTGAAGCCACCTTAGGAGTGAATGCGATTCCCAGGGGGAGTACACAGAGGAAGAATGGAAGTAAGTAGGCCCAGAAATGAGGAGCACTGAGGGCCAGGCATAGGCAGATCATCCTGCAAAGGACATCCTAAAGGAATGGTTGGAGAGGTAGGAAGGAAACCAGAAATATGAGGTCCCATATAAGCCAAAGAAACTCTGGTGAGATCCAAGAGGTTGAGCAGTGAGGAAGGAGAAGAGGGCAATGTAGCTCTTTGAATAAATGTAGCTACTAAGTTGCAAAAGTTGGTGGAGGGGTGGAGGTCACTAGAGGAGACTGAGGTTGAGAAAGGTTTTTAAAATGTAGTATTAAGAGAGAGACGAACACATTTACATGGTTAAGGGAAGTAGCTAGCAGAAATATAAAGGTTGAAATATTGAGGGGGGACATAATTTAGCCAATAGAACAAGGAAGGAAGGGATGGGATCCACAGCACAGATGGAAGGATTCCTCTTAGACAGAAGGTGAGGCACCCCATTGTAACAGAAAGGAAGGTGGCAAGGGTGGGTGTGGACGCAGGCAAATATATAGATTTGGTAATTAGAATTTAAGGGAGCTCTCATCTGATAGTTTCTATTTTCTCTATGAAGTAGGAGGTAAGGCAACCTGCTGAAAGTGAGAAGAGACTGATAAGATGGAGAAAGTTTAAAATAGCTGTTATAGAGAACAGGAGGAAGAGCTAAGTAGCAAAACAGAAAAATTTGTAGGTCTCCTTAAAGATCCACTTGAGGTCAGAGACTATGGTCTGCATAATTTGGGGGGATTGTGTGGGATCATCCCCTGGGAGAGAGGGCAGAGGTGGAGCGTCTACACAGTGTCAATATCCCTCATCAAATGGGTTAACTAATTCAAATAACTAGTCAATTCAGTGAAGAAAATATAGTAGCACAGTTACTTGACACAAGCGCCCAACTTCTGATTACTGCCCCAGTTGAAGCATTTGGATTTAATTCCATTACCCAAGGTTCTACAGCATGCTGGAGAAAAGGAAACCCTAAAAGTAGCACTTCATCCTTCTAGTCACAGCTCAGAAGCAGCTCCCTATTCGCACCTTCACCTACAATACTTTTTAAAATGGAATGCTTCTCACTGCAGCAGTATTTATGGTGACAGAAAGTTGAAGGCAATCTGGCATCCATCACCAAGAGAGCGGAGAGGCAAATGTGGTGGACACACATTCTCGAGTAGTTTGCCGCAATTGGAAATAAGAGATAAGTTGTACATAGAGAAACATGTATAGATTTTTTAAAACACAGTGCTGGGTTAAAAAAAAAAAGAATAGCAAGAAGCAGAATAATATATATAACACAACACCACAATATGCAATTTACAGAAATTTCAAAAGACATTCATTCAAACTGATAATACACGTTTTGTAAGAACACATGCAAACAAAAATATCTTAATTAAGCAGAAGACAATAGTTGCTAATGAGGGAGGAGAATTTGAGTGAAATGTGGGAATGACAGGGAATAAATAAATCAAGCAAGTTACCAATGACGATAAATGTGCCACGAGCTGAGTTTGATTAACTCAACCTCTGCACCTAAGGCACTAACTAAATAAAGAAATAAATAAATGAATTGAAATGCTTTTCTAATCTCTTGTACATTTTATTTCAAGCAACATCTTTATCTTCCACCCATAACAATTGGCCCACATAGTATCAGTGTTGGAGGACAGTGTGCAGGTTATCTAGGGCTGCCCCTCACCTCATCATTTGTGGGTTTTCTTTGCAGCTTTATTGAGGTATAATTGATAAATCAAAATTGTATATATACAAGGTGTGCAATGTGATGTTTCAATATACGTATACATTGTAAAATGATCTCCACAATCAAGCTAATTAACATACCCATCATCTTACACAGTTAACTTTTTTGTGTGGCGAGAATAGTTAAGATCTACTCTTAAAGTCTACTCTCTTATCAAATTTCAAGTATACAATATGGTATTCTTAACTATGGTCACCATACTGTACAACAGATCCTCAGAACTGATTTATCTTATAACTGAAAATGTATATCCTTTAACCAACATCTCCCCATTTCTCCAACCCAGTCTGCCCCTAGATTACCCCCAGGTAGCCACCCTTTTACTTGTTAGATCCTACATATAAGTGATATCATGCAATATTTGTCTCTCTGTGTCTGGCTCATTTCACTTACCATAATATTAGTCTCCAGGTTCATCCGTGCTGTCACAAATGGCAGATTTTTTTTTCTTTTTAAGGCCTAATAATATCCCACTGTGTATATATACTACGTTTTCTTTATCCATTTATCCGTTGATGAATGCTTAGGGTGATCCCATATCTTGGCTATTGTGAATGCTGCTGCAGTGAACATGGGAGTGCAGGTATCTCTTCAACATACTGATTTCATTTCTAGTGGATATATACCCAGCAGTGGAATTGCTGGATCATATGCCAGTTCTATTTTTTGTTTTTACCCCACCACTTATTTTATGAATCAGGAAACTGAGACCCTGAGAAGGAAAATGACCTGGCTAAAGTCACATATTTAGTTGCAGAGCCTGGACTAGACCCAGGTCTCCTGGGCATCTACTACTCTTTCCCCTGTGTACCACGCATACCCACTCAGGGAAATTCTCATTGTTTTTGTGGTTGTGTCATTGTTGTTGTTTGCTTCTTAAATGAATTAAACTCTATTCTATGGTTTCTGCTTCATTCATTTTTTTTTTAATTTATTTAGAAATAAAAGCAGGAAAAAGGTGTGTTTTCCTGCCTGGCCTACATGGCGGAAGGGTGGTTAAAGTCAGTAAAGCTTACCTGATGCCAAGGGTGCTCAACAACTTTTTAAACCTATGACATTGGCCAAGCCCAGTGGCTCATGCCTGTAATCCCAGCATTTTGGGAGGCTGAGGTGGGTTGACCACTTGAGGTTGGGAGTTCGAGACCAGCCTGGCCAACATGGTGAAACCTCGTCTCTACTAAAAATACAAAAAAAAGATTTAGCCGGACCTAGTGGCCCATGCCTGTAACCCCAGCTACTCGAGAGGCTGAGGCAGGAGAATCGTTTGAACCCCGGTGGTGGAGGTTGCGGTGAGCCAAGATGGCACCACTGCACCCCAGCGTGGGTAACAGAGTGAGACTTCATCTCAAAAAAAAAAAAAAAAATCCAAAAAACAAAACCTATGACACAATGTTGAGTACTAGACTTTTTGTTATTACACTTCAATGGATTTTAAAAATCTAATAAGCAAGTCAGTAATAATAATAATAATGTTATCTCTATTGTACTCTAACAATGCCTCACAGGACCTGGCAAAGAATTACTGTCTATCAATATGCCTCAGCCTTGTGCCATAGTTCAAATAGAGCAGTTGCCTAACCTAACCATGCTCACTTATACGCCCATGAGGCAAGAGAACAGGCAGTCTTTCTGCATACCTGTGTGATAGTGTTCTGTTACATTTGATTTTTTAAAATTAAAAAAAAAAAAGCCCACCAGTTTAAGAGCTTTAATGAGGTATAATTGATATACAAATAACTGCACATATTTAAGGTGTAAATGTGATGAATTGGAACATATGCACACATCTATTCGACCATCACCACAATCAAGGTAATAGACATATCCAATACCTCCCAAGTTTTTGTGTTCTTTCTTTTTTGTGGTAAGAACACATATCGTAAGATCTACCCACTTAAGATATTTTGAAGTGCACAATACCGTATTGGTAACTATAGGCACTATGTTACACAGCAGATCTCTAGAACATATTCATCTAGCATAACTGACATGTTATACACATTGAACAACATATCCCCAGTCCACTTCCCTGCCCCTGCCCCTGGATACTTATTTGATGTTGCTACACACCTCTTCCCCCTTACATCGAGTTGAACGTCAGTGTGTATTGTATTGAGTGACATGTTCAACTCAATATTCTCTCTGAGAGTCATCATAATACTTGGCATGCTTGGCTGTAGCAAGAACATATTGCTTCCTTGGCTTCCAAGAAGGGCTCAGAGCACCCCTGCTGAGAACCACTGCTCCATGCTGCCGTAGGATGAAGTTGTCAAGGGCATTGACTTTGGTATCAGAGAGGATGGAGTTTGAATACCAGACCTGTCACTGTGTAAGCAGTCTTTGGCAAGATACTTAAGCTTTCTAATTCAATCCCACAAACACGTATTGGATCTACTCTATGCTAAGTACTGTTCCAGGCGCTTAGGCAGTACAGTAGTGGACAGAATAGATAGAAATCCCTGCCTTTATGATGCTTGTGTTCTAAGAGGGGGAGATAAATGAGAAACAATTAACATGAATAAGTAGACTATGATGTGCTAGGAGGTGATAAGTGTCACGGATTAAAGAAAAGGTCAAGCAGGGTCTTCAGACATGGGAATGCTGGGGAGAGGGTACAGACTGCAGAATCAAACAGGGTGGTCAGGGTATGCCTTGCTGAGAAGGTGACATCTAAGCACAGAATAAAAGGGAATTAGCCACATGGCTATCTGTGATAGGTAGAAGCAGTACTGATGAGATCAAGCAACGGGGAGGTAGCAGAGGATGTGGTGAGGAATGGTTGACTTGCCGATTTTTGAAGGTGGATCCATCCTAATTTCATGATAGATTGTGTATGGTGAATGAAAAAGAAAGATGTCAAGAATATCCACAAGGATTAAGATGCTACCTATATCTGAAAAAGGGTATAGTTTGGAGAAGGTTTTCCTTTGTTCTTACCCTTTTAAAAAACTGTAAATTGGCAAATTATAATTGTTATATTTATGGGGCACAAAGTGATGTTATGATATATGCATAAAATTCTTTCTTATATTTTCATTGTGGGGAAAGATCAGGAGCAGTGTTTTGGACATACCAAGATATCTGTTTGAAATCCTCATGGAGGCCAGGTGTGGTGGCTCACACCTGTAACCCCAGCACTTTGGGAGGCCAAGGCAGGCAGACCACTTGAGGTCAGGAGTTCGAGACCAGCATGGCCAACATGGCGAAATCCTGTCTCTACTAAAACTACAAAAATTAGCTAGGCATGAGCTAGGCGTGGTGGCACACACCTGTAATCCCAGCTAGTCCAGAGGCTGAGGCACGAGAATCTCTTAAACCCAGGAGGCAGAGGTTGCAGTGAGCCAAGATCACGCCCCTGCACTCCAGCCTAGGTGACAGAGTAAAGACTCTGTCTCAAAAAATAAAATAAAATAAAATAAAGAAATTCAAGTGGAGATGATATAGAGTAGCAAGTTGGATACACAAGTCTGAAGTTCGAGGGAAAAGTCCAAGCTGGAGGTATAAATTTGGGAGTCACAGTATAGAGATGGCCTACAAAGTCATGAGCTCAGATGAGACCCCCTGGGAAGTAATAGAGATAGAGAAGAAATCCAGTGACTGAGTCCCGAGGCCCCACAATATTAAGAAGTCAGAAAAGAGCCACATTTTCTTAATCCAATCTGTCACAGATGGACATTTGGGTTGATTCCAAGACTTTGCTATCGTGAATAGTGCCGCAATAAACATACGTGTGCATGTGTCTTTGTAGTAGAATAATTTATAATCCTTTGGGTATATACCCAGTAGTGGGATGGCTGGGTCATATGGTACATCTAGATCTAGATCCTTGAGGAATCGCCATACTGTTTTCCATAATGGTTTAACTAGTTTACAATCCCACCAACAGTGTAAAAGTGTTCCTATTTCTCCACATCCTCTCCAGCACCTGTTGTTTCCTCACTTTTTAATGATTGCCATTCTAACTGATGTGAGATGGTATCTCACTGTGGTTTTGATTTGCATTTCTCTGATGGCCAGTGATGATGAGCATTTTTTCATGTGTCTGTTGGCTGTATGAATGTCTTCTTTTGAGAAATGTCTGTTCATATCCTTTGCCCACTTTTTGATGGGGTTGTTTGTTTTTTTCTTGTAAATTTGTTTACACCATGGAATATTATGCAGCCATAAAAAAGGATGAGTTTGCGTCCTTTGTAGGGACATGGATGCAGCTGGAAACCATCATTCTTAGCAAACTATCACAAGAACAGAAAACCAAACACCGCATGTTCTCACTCATAGGTGGGAACTGAACAATGACATCACTTGGACTCGGGAAGGGGAACATCACACATCGGGGCCTATCATGGAGGGGGAGGGGGGAGGGATTGCATTGGGAGTTATACCTGATATAAATGACGAATTGATGGGTGCTGACGAGTTCATGGGTGCAGCACACCAACATGGCACAAGTATACATATGTAACAAACCTGCACGTTATGCACATGTACCCTAGAACTTAAAGTATAATAATAAAAAGAAAAAAAAAAAAAGAAGTCAGAAAAGAGGCACAACTGGCAAAGGAGACTACGGAGTGTTTGGTGAAGTTAGAGGAAAATCAAGAGATTATGATGTCCTGGAAACTAAGTGAAGAAAGCATATTAAGGAGGAGGGAGTAATCCACTGTCTTAAATGCTGCTTCTGGGTCAAGGAAGATTATTACCCCCAAGCACTTAGAACAGCACCTGACATATAGCAACCCTCATAAATGTTTGTTGGATCGAATTAAGAAATGTAAGTATCTTGCCAAAAGTTAGGTACATAGTGACAGGTCTGGCATTCAAACTCCAGCCTCTCTCATACCAAAGCCCATGCCCTTGATGACTCCATCATTTGGCAGCATGGAGCAGTGGTTCTCAGTAGGGGTGCCCTGAGCCCTTCTTGGAAGCCAACTTACAGATTGAGAATGAGGTTATTGGTGACTTAACGGGAGCAGTTTTTGTGGACTAGTACAGGCAAGAGCCTAACTAGAGTGGGTCTAAGAAAGAATTGGAGACAGAGAGTACAGACAACGCTTTAGCTATGTTTGCTGTGAATAAGAACAAAGAAATGGGGTAATAAATGGTAGATGAAGCCTCAATTGTCTCCCACATAAAAAATGTATTGGTAGGATTGCTTATCTCTTACGATTACTGAAAGAATTAAGAAGAGAGTCAATAAAAAGTTTCTGAATACTGTGCTAATACATGTATCATATCTATCACATAGTAGGCACTCAATATATGGTAGCCATTATTTTAATAATGTTTATGATAGAATTAAAAGCATATTCTGATACCATTTAAAACCATATAGATTTTCATGTCTCAGACAAAGAGATGAGTCATTGTGTGGGGAAGCAAAACAAATCACAGAATAAGTTTTGCTGTAGTGTACATCAAATCACACGATGACCTCCGAAGAACACATTTGCTGAGCTTTCTTCGCATTTGTGTTCCCTAGGATGCAGTAATTATACGTAACTACCAGAGGCCTAGGAAAAAAAACTTCTTTCAAAAACACAATCTTCTCTCAAAATGAGACAAGCATCTCCATGAACAAGCATATCTCTTGAATGTGACAGGGCCATAAAGTTTCCTTTTCTGTTTCTTGTATACACATTATTTTTTTCTCTCTCATTCCCCTGATTGCCAAGTTAAATGTCATAGAAGTAAACTGACATGCAAGAATTTTCTCCTGCCCAAACCAATCTCCTTAAATCTTTTATAGATGGTGAACAAACAATATTACATAAGCTACAAGTTATGAAAACTGAGCAAACTTAAGGAGAGTTTAGTTGTGAAACAAAACAAAACTTAAAATGAAGTTACTCTGACAAGTATATATTGATATGCATAATTGTTAGGATGCCATATGTTAATCAGGTGTGAGTGGTAAGAGACTGGCATGAGAAACTGGAATTATTCTTTTACACAACTGAGCCTGATTGCGTCCCTCCACTTTGTTAATTATTCAAGGACTAATATTTCTATTGACAAAGATGTTTTCCAAGCAACACATTCTTAAAAAACAATTTTTATTTCAATAGCTTTTGGGGTACAAATGGATTTGGTTACATGGATAAATTGTATAGTGGTGAAGTCTGAGATTTTAGTGCATCTGTCATCCAAGTAGTGTACATTGTACCCAATATATAGTTTTTTATCCCTCATCCTGCTCTCACCCTTCCCCCTTCTGAGTCTCCAAAATCCATTATACCATTCTGTATGCCTTTGTGTACCCATAGCTTAGCTCCCACTTATAAGTGAGAACATACAGTATTTGGTTTTCCATTCCTGTGTTACTTCACTTAGAATAATGACCTCCAGCTCCATCTAAGTTGCTGCAAAAGACATTATTTCATTCCTTTTTATGGCTGAGTAGTATTCTATAGTGTATATGTATATATATACACCACACTTTCTTTATCTACTTGTCAGTCAAGGGCACTTGTGTTGGCTCCATATCTTTGCAATGGTAAATTGTGCTGCTATAAACATACATGTGCATGTGTCTTTTTCATATAATGACCTATTTTCCTTTGGGTAGATACCCAGTAGTGGAGTTTGCTGGGTCAAATAGTAGATCTACTTTTAGTTCTTCAAGAAATCCTCATACTATTTTCCATAGAGTTTGTGCTAATTTACATTCCCATCAGCGGTGTATAAGCGTCCCCTTTTCCCCACATCCACAGTAACATCTTTGGGTTTTGACTTTTTAATTATGGCCATTCTCGTGGGAAAAAGGTGGTATCTCACTGTGGTTTTAATTTGCATTTCCCTGATGATTAGTGATGTTGAACATTTTTCATATGTTTGTTGGCCATTTGTATATCTACTTTTGAGAAATGTCTATTCATGTCATTTGTTAACTTTTTGATGAGATTTTTTTCTTGCTGATTTGTTTGAGAAAAACACTTTCTATTCTGTTTGTTTCTTTGCTTATTTGTTAATTCCTTCCTGCTTCAAAGGAAAGGTGTCCTTCCTTTCTAAGACACATCCTTACCTCACCTCCCCAGGGACCTACCTCCATTAATGCCATTTTTTTCTCCCATCACCCAAATCTGTCTTGCTCTGATCAGCATGCCCAAGCTTTTGGCATACTAAAAGTCCTTCCTGAGAATCTGTTTCCTCTTCAAGACACCAACTCATTTTTCTTTCTTCCATCACCAAACCCCTCATAGTCTTCAGTGTTTCATTTTGCAGCCATTCTTTCTTTTCCTAAAACGAGATCTTTCCTCCCCTGTGCCACTGAAAGTGCTCTGGTGAAGATCACCAAGGACCTAGTAACTGACTAATCTGCTGATTTCCTTTCAGCCTTTATCCTCTGCAATCTCTTGTACCATCCCAAACTCTTGACAACCCACTCCATCCTGAACTCTGTCCTTTCTCAGCTTTCTTGATACCACTCTGTCCTGGCTCTTGTTGGCCTTTCCCAGGGTCCTCTCCTCAGTCTTCTCCTCTCCTTTCTCTGTGTTCTCCCTGGGAGACGTAATTCACTTCTGTGGCTTTCATTATAATATGCTCATAATTTCCACATCTATATCTCCATCCCAAACCCCTCCACTGAACTCCAGCCCTATATTTCCAACTCCTATTGAACATCAGCACCTATATTATTCATAAGCACCTCCAACTCAACATGTTCATATCTAAACTAATGATCTTCATCCCCTCAGCCCCAGCCAGTGCCCAAACTAGAGATCTGGGAGTCATTCTCAATTCTCCCCAATCTCTGGCCACCCATGTTTAATTTGTTCCTTAATTCTGAAATATCTCTGAAATCCTTCCTTTCCTCTTCTCCATGTTCCATGGACTTGGTTCAGGACCTCTACATCTTTTATATGAAATCTCCCCTCCCCTTCCCAGCCCCTACCACTTGTACTGATTTTAACCACACTGAGCTCCTTAGCCTTCCCTGAATGCCCAATAACTTTTTTTACACTAAAGAACAGAGTCTAACCTACTTTTCTGAAATGTATTTCTTATATTGCAGAAAATGTCATCTGCATTCAACTTAGAGTATATGCAGACTCCAAGCCAATTATGTTCTACGACTGAATATTCAGTGCATGGAGGCTCTGGGGCAGATGGGTTACAATGTACTTTGTTGCACTAACAGGGCCCAAATGAGCCTTTTCAGGTAGCTGGCTCACCTGCTTGTGACCCCCTCCCTCTGCCCCTCTTTGGAAGTATTATGCAGATTATATAAGAGGGAGACTAATGACTGGATTTCATTTGGGGAACTCTTGTCTTGTTCTGTGCAATGGAAATTTGTAAAAACAAAATGCCCATTCTCTTGCCCAAAGCAAAATGGAACCCCACGGTGAGCTGGAGAAAGCAGGTTTAATTCCCTGGCAGCAGCCTTTCCAGGTGCCCTCCACTCGCCATATTTGGAGAGAATAGATCTGATTGCAGGCTCTCTCAGCTCATTGTTAAGAATTATTTAGATTTAACAAAAGTGTATTTTTTACAGTCTCTGTCTCATTGTTACATTTTTCTTTCAGACAAGAAACCCTAGCACAATACACTACTTCTTAGCTCTTTCCCTCATTTCTCCAGCCAGATCACAACTGTAGATCTTAACCACGTAATTCCTGGGAGATTACAAGGTCTTTTCACCTCCCATGGTAGTCTGTGGGACTCCTTTTCCAAAGCCGTTCATTCACTTTTTTTTTTTTTCAGTCAGTCAGTTCATCAGTGAGTTAGCAAGCATTAACAGCTGTGCATTGGCACAGGCGAAGGGGAGGGAGATATAAATGAAACCAGACCCCCTTTAAAAGGTCCACAATTCACTGAGGGAGATAGATACCTCTGCCTGGAGAGACATGCTTGTCCTCTGTGTGGGCAATTCCTCATTTTTCAACACCTAACTCAAATATCATAGGCAGAGTTGTTTGCTGCTACTCTGTGCTCCCCCAGGTGTTTTGTGTACATCTTCATCGGGGTGCTTGCTGCGTTAGATTGAATATTCTCTGTTATCTCTAGACAATGACCTCCTTGAGAACAGGGACTGTGACATACTGAGCTTTAGGTGTGTCGGGTTTAGTGCATCAGAGACGGCTCAAACCATGTCTGTTGAATCAAGTAACATAAAAGCAGTAAAAGGTGGCCGAGCTCAGTGGCTCATGTCTGTAATCTCAGCATTTTGGGAGACCGACATGGGGGTGGGGGGGTATCGCTTGAGGTCAGGAGTTCAAGACCAGCCTGGCCAACGTGGTGAAACTCTGTCTATCAAAAAATACAAAAATTAGCCGGGCATGGTGGCGCGCACCTGTAGTCCCAGCTACTCAGGAGGCTGAGGCAGGAGAATTGTTTGAACCCAGGAGGCAGAGGTTGTAGTGAGCTGAGATTCCACCACTGCACTCCAGCCTGGGCGACAGGGGAAGACCCTGTCTTGAAAAAATACAAAAGAAAGAAAGAGAGAGAGAGAGAAGAAAGGAAAAGAAAAGAGAGAAAGAAGAAAAGCAAAAGGTAATGTTAGACTATAGACTGAGTTCCAATCAGATTGCCGTTGGAGGGCAGAGGCTCACCTGTGCTCTGAGTGCCCTCTTCTCCAGCCAGGCAAACCTGCTTGCCATTCCACAGCTAATCAGAGATTCACATTGCTCCAACTCCCAGAGATCTTGCTCTTTGCTTATCTCTCCTTTGGAGCCCAGGGCTTCTCAAATCATGTGGGTGATCTTATTATAACACAGATTCTGAGTCAGTAGGTTTGGAAGTGAGGCCTGGGATTCTGGTATCTAACGTGCTCCCGGGTAAAAGCCGATGCTACTAGTCCAAGAACCACACTTCCAGTAGCAAAGACTCCAGCTAGCTTTTTCCTAGTCTTGGGTCTTCTAGTCACCTAAGTAAGGACCACCATGTATGGTTATGTAGAAATGCTTTGTGCCAAAGCACCCAGCCAAGGAGACCAGTGCTGGTTGAAATCTAAACCATGCTCACCCCAGCCTTGCACTCTGGTACTGGCCACATCCAATGGGTGGAAGGGGCACATTTCCCCATTTTTTTCCAGTTCCCACAAAGGTTCTGTAAGCTACTTGCACCCTCAGGACTATATCCATTAGAAGTAAGCACGTTTTCTAATTCATACAAAGGTGCCATACAGTCCAGCAGCCTTGGCCATGGATGACACCCTAACCCATCTCACCATTTATCCTTTGCTCCTTTCTGACTGATCCCTCAGGTGGATGGTATTATATGTGATTTGACTCAGCTCTGTCTCTTTTATGTGCACACCTGCATTTGCTGATATGTGAAAAGTAACAGGATGTAAAAGAGCACTGTACTCTTCATCAAAAGCCTTCCTTTTTTAAAACTAACTTCATGACTACAGGCAAAGCACATAAGCCCTCTGAGCCTTGGTTTCCTCATTTATCAAATGAGTATTGGTAAGATCTACTTTACTGGCTTCTCTAGGTTATTGTAAGGATCAAAATCAGTAACCTAGGGGAAAGCTCTTTGTAAATTGTAAGGTTCTGTACAAAGTTAAGGATTATTACAAAGAGGCTAGATAGCATATCTTTAAATCCCTTTGTAATTCTCTCCAGCTCCGGAGCTCAGTGCCCTGCATGTGGTGGCTTCAGAGCCCACTACTGGTTGACTAACCCAGGCATGAGCACTCTCTGAATTCTTTCTAACAAAACCCAGCTTACCTTGGTGAATAGTGCTGTGTGCTAACTTTTGTAGGAACTGTGACCCAACTCCATCAGCCTGCATAGTCAGCAAGAAGATAACATCTACAATGTGATCACAACAGTTTAATCGGAATCAGGCAGTATAGAAACACCAAGGTAAAGACACCAAATTCCAAATAGATGGTTTCAAGAGTAATCTTTCACTGATTTTTTTTTTTCAGATTTGGAGGATTGACTCACCTGTTTATATGCTAAAAAGAACCCCCTTATTTTGATTTCTGAATACTTTTTCTCCTAGTAGTCAAACTTATTATGGAATAAAACATTTTGATAATTGCTTTTTAATATGATGAGAGGTTGGAACCTTTCCCAATGACAAGGAAATGAGGGAATATAATGGAATGATGTCTTGTAATTTTTATAACTTCCAAATAGCAAATGAGAGAGTTGTTCATTTATTCACTGAAGTTTCCTTCCAGAATCACAGAATTACTCCTACACAGCAATTAGAAGAGGAAGATGAATGTTTAAGCATTAGCTATAACTTGTCTTTCTGGGGAGGAGGGGACTAGGGTTTAAGTTATTGGTAATAGGAAAAGTTAATTAACAAATAGAAAGGTTTAGATATTACTTATCTATATTCTGAAAAGGTTTTCTAAATTGAGAAACTGAATAAACCTTGACTGTAATTCTCAAAGGATTTCTTTTCAAAATGAAGCCAAGGTAAATAATCTAGATGTTTGTACTTTAAATGTTAATATTAGCTTTAAAAAATATGGTTCTTTTGGAATGGGGAGCTTTCCTACTTATCACTTTTCAGAGTCTACAGCTAGGCAGCTCAGTAGGTAGGAGTCACATGTTCAGTCCCCTGTGGACCTCTCAGCTTCTGTCCATTCTAACGTTACAGCCAACCTTGCCAGTGTGTGTCATGGCTAACAGAGGTACTGGCCAAGAGAGTGGGGAGGGCTTCAAACAGGAACCATTCTCACTTCTGAAGAAACAGCTCAGAGTTGATGACTTACTCCCAGTGCCACATTTTCTTTACACAAGGAGAGATTTGTAACCCATCATTAATTATTTTCTTGATTGTCAGAAAGGCCAGAATGAATTTCAGCATTCAGTTGCAGTGACTTCTTTATCTTTAGTTCCTAGTCCATTCATGTTTCTCCTTTTCTGATGGAGTTGCAGATATTCTTCTTATCTTTACTTTAACCCACCTGGCTATATTCCTATATTCTCTTTCTCTCTCTCTCTCTCTCTCTCTCTCTCTCTCTTTCTCTCTCTCCCTCCCCACCCTTCACTGTAAGCCCCTTCAATTCCTCTTTAGAAGTTGGTAGCTGTTAGATTTAAGGACAGATGACTCACTTGATAGTGTATCTCAGTGGGCAAAGGTTACTTCATCTTTCACTTTGAAGGTTTATTTCTTTTTGACACATCTGTTCATCTCTACTTGATATTTTTTTCTCACCTGTGTCCTTTATCAGTTAGCTCTGAGAAAGGAGTAACAAAAAATTAATGAAAAAGGACAACATGTCTGTCAATATCCTGTGTTTTTAGCTCCTCTGAGAGCATCACTGTTTTGCTGAAGCTTGTGTATTTCTGCCTAGAGTGAAAAAACGAAACAAAAAGAATGAGCTTTAAAGATGTATTTTATTTCTTATTGCTCTAAACCAAAAGATTAGTTATCACAACAAAGTCACTCATTTGCTGTCTTCTTCAAACACTTCCCTAATCCAAATATACATGATTTTCAAGCCACACAATTATTTTTTTCTGGAAAAAGATGGTGTCTAAATAAAAGAGATTTCTCCCCCTCTCTGCTGTTTTAGTGTTTTACATGCTATGGTTTGTCTGCATCATTTATTCATAAACTCATCCGTCAATAATCATTCATCCATTCAATAAACATTTATCAAGAGCCTCACTTTGTGCTAGGTCCTTGCCAGGCCCTGAGCACACAAAGATAAATAGGACGGAGATTAAAAGTCCCTATCCTCATTATAAAAACATAAAATAAAATAAAATAAAAGTCCCTATCCTCAAGGAACTGGGTATAAGGAAGAAACAAAACTGTCCTCAAAGAGCTTACGCATCAGTAAGTCAGACATAGTCATCTTACACATCAGGAGTCAGACATAGACACAAATAACTACAATGCAACATATAATGTATGTGCTGCGAAGGATATAAGTAAAGTTTATGACAACACAGAGATGCAGTGACTAATGCCAAGTTGGGGAAGATGAGGAAGGCTTCACAGAGGAAGCAGTTTTTAAGTTGATTCTTGAAAGATGAGTTCATCATCAAAGTCCGAAGGTGTGGGAGAAAGGCATTCCAGGCTGAGGAGGCAGCATAAGGAAAATTTTAGAGGTATGGAAGTGCCTGCTGTGTTCGCGTTGTTAGATGAGGGGAGGATGGTGAGAGAGGAGGCTGGGAAGGAAACTGAAGCATTCGGAAGGCCAAGCTAAGGTTTCTAAGGATCAGTTAGCGCTCGGAGACCTTCTCAATTGGCTTTCAAACTTCTTTCCATCCTATTCCAGTTGTTGTCTCCCATTTTCCATGCCACTGCTGTTGGTGGGTATAGTGAATGAACTGGATTCCATGGCTTGATTTTCAGTACTCATTAAGGACCTGTACCTTGGCTTCTTTTTGCTTCTTGCTGCCTTGGATCATAACTCACTTTCGCCTCCAGCCCTTGGGATCCAAAGCCAACCACCTTTGGCCTGTATCTTGGTTAATTATCTGCTCCTATCTCCAGTTTTCCTGTATTCCTAAGAAAGGGCATGGAGCAATGTGTTCAGACAAAGTCTGTGCTAGTAGTATGGTGCTATGGAAAACTGACTAGTACAGTCTAACTTGCTGTTGCTAGAGGCTGGGTGTGTTCTTGATCACCCCAAAAGGCAGAATAAAAGTGAAATGAATTTCATATTTTAGAAAATTGGGTTTTGAAACCTCAAGATTCTATTCATAAGGACAAATATCACAATATCATGGCACCAGTTGCTTCTTGGAAAATGTGAATGATTGAGCTGCAATAAAGATGGGCTGATTTTCTTTCTTTTTTTTTTTTAGTAAAATTTTTATTGATTTATTATTGCTTTGTTGATTAAACTGAACAAAGTGGCTTCACATTTGCAATCTATTTGCAAAGTTAGTATTATAATTTTCATATTTTCTTAAATATTTAAGTATTCAAAAAAATTGATATGTGTTCTGAAGCTCTGCAGAATTTCATTCTGCAATCATGTTGTTTAATGATGATACAGAGGTCTCTGATTTTTTTTTTCTTCTTTTTTTTTTATTATACTTTAAGTTCTAGGGTACATGTGCATAACATGCAGGTTTGTTACATATGTATACTTGTGCCATGTTGGTGTGCTGCACCCATC
>NW_012116077.1:2126321-2140413 GCF_000951035.1 Colobus angolensis palliatus
CTGTCTTGTGCCAGTTTTCAAAGGGAATTTTTCCAGTTTTTGCCCATTCAGTATGATATTAGCTGTGGGTTTGTCATAAATAGCTCTTACTATTTTGAGGTACGTTCAAGATGGGCTGATTTTCATCTGAAATATATTTCTTTTATCTGCATTTTTCGTTATATAGGGTGCATGGAAAAGTTTAAAGGTATGTGTCCATTCAGTATGATAAAGATATATATCATTTCAGCACTAAAAAAGTATACATCATTGGTATCTTCAGGAATTTCAGTGTAGTAGCTTATATTTTATCTTTTTTTTTTAACTTTCTTTTCCTTGATGTGGGTTTGAGTAAGACAGATCTAGATTTGAATTCAGGTTTTGCCACATACTAGTCATGTGACCTAAAGCAAGTCACTTAGTTTTTCGAAGTCTTAATTTCTTCTGTAATATGGAGATAATAAGTAGTACTTCATTATAGGGATATTGTGAAGATTATATAAGACAATGCATATAAGGCATTCAGCACAGTGCCTGATACGTAGTAAGTATTCAGCAAGTTTTTATTATTGCTGTTGTTATAATTATCATTATCGTTTTATTATGTTTCATCTGATATCTTCATTCCCAACTCTGTTCTTAAAATGTTGTCTCTTCAGCATCCCCAAGGTGACCAATATTAGGGAGGCTGAGAGATTCAGAAACTTCACAGATTGAAGTAAGTATAAGGGTCATCAGTCATCTCTACTTAGAAGTTCAATACTGTAACTGACATCAGTGAGAGAACAACCATGGATCATCAAGTTCACATTAATTTCTCTGATGTTACCCCAAAGAAATAATCAAGAAGTACTGGATACCCAAAGACATCAAATAATATGTCCTCAAACTTTTCCCCACCGCCTGTACACCTAAGAAGCTTAGGAAAAATATATTCCAGACTTAAACCAGAAAGACTTATTTCATTGGCCAGAGTTACTTAAATAACCTTGCAAGGCCCCATAGTTTCAAGGGAGCTGTTGCTACACCCTGGGATTCCTGCCCCAAATGTACCCTGACTATTGAGCTCTTACCTAAGAGCACTGGAACTAACTTGTGTCAGACAGAATTGTTGCTTTGTCCAGGAAAGAATATTTGTGTGACCCAGGTAACTGGTCTTTTGATAAAAGTATAGGACTCTCCCGTACTCAAAAACATCCCATCCATTTTTAAAATCCCAACCCACTGTTAATGGAGCAAATAAAGGGTCACACATATTTAGTGTGCTTATTTAGTTATTTCTGGGTTATTTGAAAGCCTTGTAAACTAATGGAGCACATATACTGACTCATAATCATTTTTTATCAATTGACTTTCCCCCTTTATATTTCCCCAAGTAAACAATTATTGTAAAGCAATTATTTTCTTATTAGTAGTAATGTTGGGCAAGTAGTGAGAGGTGCTTTTGCAAAATAGACAGGTTTTCTCTCCACCACTTATGTCAACATCCTAAAAAGCATCAGATATAAAATATGATGACTAGGATAATATCCTGTGTTTCTCCAGCCTTACTAGTATGAATGAACTCACATTGTCAGTAATAAACCGGATTTATTCCTTGGGACCTTGGGACCTTGGGATTCCTTAGGAGATGCCTCACATGTACTCACAAGTAATTCTATTGCCTTCTTGACATCTTCTGGGTATCTATCTCTATATCTACTGAGCACCTACTAGTCATGGCTATCTCCTGTTGCCTCTGGCTTATGGAAGCTATACAGTACTCTGCTTTTTTCAGTAGGAAATGAAGTCTCACCCAGAGAGGAACTTAAGCAGAGGTGGTGGATCCCAATGCCTCCAACTCGGCTCTTACTGCCATATAGATGGTCCTTAAAGCAATGGGACCAGGTAATATCACCTAGTAAGAGACTGTAGATAGAGAGAAGGGGCCTAGGTCCAAACCTTAAGGAATTGCAACATTTAGAAGTCTAGTAGAATGAGAGGAGCCTACAAAGAACACTGGAAAGGAAAGGCCAGTGAGGTAAGAGGAAAATCAGAAAGACATAGACACCAAGAGTAGAAAGAGTTTCAAGAGACAAGTAGTCAATAGTCTTTAATGCTGCTGATAGATCAAGTAATTTGAGGGCCCTAAAGTGTCCACTGGATTTGTCAAAATGAAGATTGCTGGTGAGATTATTCATAACTGCCTCAGTGGAGTGATGAGTAAAGAAGCCAGATTTAAGACAGCCAAAGAATGAATAGCAGGTAAGGAAGTGGAGATGGCACAATATTTGAAGGCATCTATGAAGGAGTTTTACTGTGAAGGGGAGCAGGGAAATCTTGGAGGGGATATGAGGTTACGGGATTTATTTTTTAAGATGGGAGATAATAGAGTAAGTTCAAATGCTGATGGGAATGTTCTAGTAGGGATGGAGTAATTGAACATGTAAAAGAGGATAAGCAAAGGAATAAATGCCTTGGGTGGATAAGAAGTTTTGGGATACAGGTCACAAGTGGTGAGGTTGGTCTTCAAGAGGGAAGAGAGGTGTATTAGTCTGTTCTCATGCTGCTAATAAAGACATACCTGAGACTGAGTAATTTATAAAGGAAAGAGGTTTAATTGACTCACAGTTTCACATGGCTGGGGAGGCCTCACAGTCATGGTGGAAGATGAATGAGGAACAAAGTCACGTCTCACGTGGCAGTGGGCAAGAGAGCATGTGCAGGGGAACTCCCCTTTATAAAACCATCAGATCTTGTGAGATTTATTCACTATCACTAGAATACCATGGGAAAGACCCACCCCCATGATTCAGTTACCTCCCACCAGGTCCCTCCCATGACACTTGGGAATTATGGAAGCTACAATCCAAGATGAGATTTGGGTAAGTACACAACCAAACCCTATCAAGAGGGCTGGTGTAGATTAAGATAGAATCAGGGATTTGGTAAGGAAATATGTATTCATTCAATGAACACATACTAGGCACTATTTTAGGCTATGTCTGAGGATTCTGTGAAATAGACCAGTCCCCATTCTCATGTCATGGAGTTTTCAGTCTAAGGGAGAATACATATGAAAACTTTAAAACATGTAGTATATCACAGAATTTCAGAGAGAGAGAGAGAGAGAGAGAGAGAAGTGTTATGAAGAAGCATAAAACAGGCTAAGGGATTAGTGAGAAATTGAGTGTATGGGAAGTTGAAGTGGTTATTTTTAAAAGGGTAGCCAGAGAAGGACTCTCTGAGGATTAGAGACCTAAAAGAATATGAGGAAAGAATGTTTCAGGGAGAGGGAACAGTGAGCAAAAATCCTCTGGGAAAGGAACACATTAGAAGAATTTGTGGAAGAAGGCAAGTGTTACTGGAACCTAGTGAAGAAGACTTGGGCTGGAAAAGTGGGTGTGGGAAATTTATGAACATCCTGTCAGGCCATGGCAAAGACTTTAGATTATATTCACAAGCAGTGAGAAGCACTGGAGGATATTAAGTAGAGGAGTGACATAATCTGATTTACTCTTTAAAATGATCACTCTGGCTACTCTATAGGGAATGAATTGTAGAAGACAAGAGAAAAAGCAGGGAAACACTAGAACCTTTGGCAAAAATAAGTGAGACCAGTCAGCGTGGCTATGTGCTTTCCTCCAGAGAGGTTTATATGCTCAGGAGGTGGCACAGAGTAGATGGAAAGTTGGGCTTAAAACCACTATCGGGGTTTTGTAAGACAAGTCTGATGGAGGGAGACAGGGATAAGTCATTTGAAAATACATGCAAGGGGGTGCTCATAATATTGGATCGTGGAGTCTAAGTGGGGTAAGGAAGGAAGCAAAGACATGAGTGTTTCAATTGGTCCTTGAAAAAGTGATAAGTTTAATGGATTGAAGGTCTAAGTAAGAGTCGAAGAATAGTTGGAGTGGGAGAACTGTAGGAAATGAGCTGGAATGGTTGGAGGTGGTAGTGTGCAGCATTCTTGAAGTTAAAATTTTGCAGGTGATGCATTACACTTTTTCAATAACGCAAAGGTCTAAGGTATGACTATGGGAGTAAATGGCTGCCGTGGGATGAGGGGGAAAAGAGGTGAAGAAAAAAGGAGAAAATTACGGATCTGAGTGGCCAGAATGTTAGCTAAATTCTATACTTTGATGTTGAAGTCACCACAAATACCAGTAGTTTTGGCTGAGAAGACATTAAGGCAGGTATTGAAATCTTCAATGAATAACTAGGAATGACTGGTGGAGGTGGAGGGTGATGATAGATAACTTCAGTAAGGAGAAGATTCTTCTGTTATGTCAAGGAAATATAAAATGAGGACATCAGCTGAGAATGAGGGGTGTATGAAGCTTAAGGAGACAGAGGATGAGGTATGAAATAAATGTTTTGGATAATGAGAAAATGAACTTACCAGGGAAATGTACCAGGATTGACTTGTGGTATTAAGTGCCATTCGATATCCGTGATCATGAATTTAAAGTGAAAGCAGGTATTCCAGTTCTGTGATTGTCTCTAGAAACATGTTGGCTCAGGGGCTGGGTTCAATCAGAGTTGAGCTTTTGCCAGGTGAATACTATGGGGGAGAGGAGAGAGACAGAACCACAGACCAGGGTCGGGGGAGAAGAGCACAGATCAGGGAGTTGCAATGAAGTGATTATAATAATGGCTCATGGAACCTAAGTTGGACAAGGAAGAGAAGACAGGAGGAAGCTGAAATTTGAGAAAAAGTGATGAGTCACTGGATTGGAGGTCATGATGCAGTCAAAATATTTACATGTTTCTGAATCCTAGCTTAGATTAAAACCTAATGACAAGAGTGAAACTCTGTCTCAAAAAAAAGAAAAAGAAAAAGAAAAACATTTGTACAATGGTTGATACAACGGAATATATATATATATACACACACACATATATATGTGTATATGTGTGTGTGTGTGTGTGTGTGTGTATACACACACATATTTTGGAGGGGGGACAGAGTCTCTCTCTGTCACCCAGGCTGGAGTGCAGTGGTGCTATCTTGCTTCACTGCAACTTCCGCCTTCCAGGCTCAAGTGATTCTCCTGCCTCAGCCTCCCCAGTAGCTGGGACTACAGACATGTACCACCATGTCCAGATAATTTTTGTATTTTTGTCGAGACAGGGTTTCACCATGCTGGTCAGGCTGGTCTTGAACTCCTGACCTCAGATGATCCACCCGCCTCAGCCCCCCAAAGTGCTGGGATTACAGGTGTGAGCCACTGCGCCCAGCCCAATGGAATATCTTAAATTACTGGATAGTTATATATAGCCTTTGGCTTTACTTTAGCTATATAAACACAAGTCCTAATGAGCTCCTAAAGTCTATCAAGAGTGCCCTTTGGGATGGTCAAGCCCATTCAGGTTTTGTAAACACCCTTTCCTGAGGTCCATCAAACTTTAGGAAATTCACAAATTTTGGTGATAATCACAAAGAAATTTGACTCTGAATCCTTGCATAATTTTGCTACTGAAACCAAAAAATCTTAATTCCCTGCTTTACAGTACACTCTGTGGAAGAACATGTTCTTCCAGGATCTGGGTTAGAGAGCATTCGGTTGAGATCACTTGAGTAACAAATGCATTCATTGATGACTTTGAAGACAAGACCCAAGACACAAAGTTCTGTTGCTGTTGTTTGTTTGTTTTTGCTCTTTTCTTTTTTAGGGTGAGCCCTCTGTCCTCCTAGGGGATGACCCCACTTCCCCAGAGAGAGGTTAGGCCAGTCTTTGGGATATTTTTTTTTAATCCCAGAATTGTAACCCTAGTATCCCGGAAGACTATCCGTCTCTAAATCCCTTTTGTGATTCCTCTCAAAAGGGGCCCAGGGCTCATCGTATAGATGATCTTGTGTTCTGTCAGTTCAGAGTTTCTGATGTTCTGGGAGTTTCTGGACTTCTTATGTTCTGGCCTGTCAGCTCAGAGTTTCTGATGTTCTGGAAGCTTCTGGATTTCTTGTTTCTGGCCTGTTAGCTCAGTTTCTGGTGTCACTTTGCAGATCAGGTTCCTACCATACCTTTGCTTCTCTTAAAAAGAAACTACCAAACTACTGTGAGTTTTTTTTTTTTTTTAAGTCATTTCACTCTAACTGTATGCTAGCCAGTCAATTAGTTAGAAAGTCCTTATAAGGGAAGTAGTGTAACATGAGTTAGCACAGGAACTCTACAAGTAAACTGATTGAGTCCCCACCACTTACTAATTGTGACCTTTGTACCTAACTGGAAAGTCTCAGTTTTCTTATCTGTACAACACGGTTAATAATAGCTGGGAAGATTAAAAGAGATAAATCCTGTAAATTACATAGTGCAACCTATGGCTTATTGTAATTGCTCTAGAAATGTTTGTCATTATTATTATTGCATTACACTAGAATACAAGCACTACAAGAGCAAGAATTTTTGTCTGTTTTGCCCTTTGCTGTATCCTCAGTGCCTGGAATACAGCTTGGCACACTACAGGCACTAAGTGATTATTTGTCAAATAAATTAATAATAAGTGTCTTGTTTCTTGTAATTCCCACAGTTTGGTATATCTAAATAATTATTAAAAACCCTGAATCCTAAAATATTATGGTTGGAAAAACCCGAGAAATCATGGCCAAGATTTTCATTTTATGTTCCAAATCAGAGAATAGTTAAAGGCAATATGGGTAGTTAAGAGCCTAGACTCCAAAGCCAAACTACATAGATTCAAATTTCGAATCTCCCACTTACTAGCTGTATGACATGGGCAAAGTTATTTGACCACTCTGTATCTCAGTTTCCTCATGTGTACAATGGAAATGATGATAACAGCCTCTAACTCATTGGGTTTTTATGAGCATTTCACAAGTTAATATATGTGCCTGGCGTATAATCAATACTGTATGTATTAGCTACTAGTAATAGTAGTAGTTACTGAGTTAGGGATCTTCTTACCTTCAGCCCAACATATATCAATTGATTGAGTTAGGTACTTCTCAGCTGGAATGAATGACACTTTTCCAGGTTTCTGGAGCTATGTAATTGCTTCTGTGAAAGACAGCGGATTTGTGTGCCTCAAATCTCTGTGCTATATCCAGTGGCTTTTCGCTGTAACATTTAGATTTCAAATTCAGCATTGTTTACTTTGTCATCAAAATGAGAATATGTACTTTACTTGGTGCTGGAAGTATGTTCTGTACCAACATTATTCAGAGTCTTCATCATCTTTTAATTTCCAGTGCCTGGCATGTATTAAAGTTCAGTTAAATACCAGTTATTTGTTGAGGGAATGTACCTTTCTTTCTATCTTTGCCATATGATTTTACAGAGATAGCAAGAGTCAGCAAACATTTCCTATGAAGGGTCAGAAAGTAAACATTTTAGGCCTGGGGGCCAGACAGTCTCTGCCATTCACCCTGTGCTGTGAAAGCAGCCACAGACAATGTATAAACAAATGGCTGTGGCTGTGTTCCCATTAAAACTTTATTTACAAAAACAGGTGGCTAGCTCGTGGGCCATCGTTTGCCAACTCCTGGTTTATAGGGTGGCAAGAAGCTTAGAGGCAAAAATAAATAAGAGTGGTAATTCTAGTTAAAAACATGTACTGAAATGGGTTGTAAGCATTAAATTTCCACTTAAACTGTTCAGTGGGGGTTTAAGTCATAGACAATTTCACCTGAATTCTAAGTTTTTCTATTGGATGTTGTTTGGATCTGTTTTACCT
Organism: Colobus angolensis palliatus; assembly: GCF_000951035.1. Lineage (NCBI taxonomy): Eukaryota > Metazoa > Chordata > Mammalia > Primates > Cercopithecidae > Colobus > Colobus angolensis. The sequence goes on from NW_012116077.1 coordinate 2,133,975, forward strand.
ATATGGGTAAACGAATCAAACAGCAAAGACCAAAACAAAATCAACTATCCATAAATGAGTTTGAAGGCCAAGAGCACAGTAGTTCAGACTTAGTGCTTATTTATTGTCTTGGGTTGTTATACATACTTGATTCTTTTTGTGTACCAATAATTGTACATCATATGACTTAGGGTGCGGTTGGTTAGTAGTTCACAGGTACAGTAAAGGACTCCTGGGGAATCTTACTTTTTTTTTGTTAACCTATTTCTTCTACCCTCAAACCTACACTATAAAGTCTCTACATACTCTTCCTTTTTCAAATGTGGCAGAAAACAACAGGGAAAAATACTTATTTATTCATTCATTCAACAACCGACTGAGCACCTAGTCTATGTCAATGTTTATAGAAACTAGAGGAGGAAGATAAAAGGATGGAAAAAATGCACCACCTATTCCTGCTCTCATAGCTCACAAGCTAGTAGGAAAGACAGACTGGAAAACAGGCAGTAACACTTACAATTCAGGGTGGTATTGTTAATGTCATTGGAAAGCACTGGCTAGTCCCAGAATTTTAAAATCATACCGTATATTATTTGGATGCTAGAGACTTACGCTGAAACTCCAGGAAGTTTAGAACTGGTAGCTGGTGTAAGTAAAATTAATCACTGTTATAACAGTTAATTTTATATGCATATGGATGTGCTTTAAACTAAATCTTATCCCTAGAAAGAAACCACTCAGAGAATAAAGAATTTTTCTAATTTGATTAGCTTATGAAGCAGCCATTAATGATCCGAATTTGTTTGACATTTGTGGGGAAAGGTTGTCTGAAGAAGATGACAAACCCAAAGGGACCTGGAGTCAGCGGCCTTCATTCTCTCATGATCAATACCAGACTGCACAGAACAGAGTGCAGAAAATCAGGGGAAAATGTCACTTGTTATAAATATGTGCCATGACTAACTGATGTATTTGGCGTAGAAGAATAATTGGAAATTCTATTTATGGTCCTATTTACACTTCTATTGTCAAAATTAATGATTCACTATGAGTGAGAATTTTTGCCTGTATTCATTACCAACATTGCCTGTGACTAAATTAAAATGTGTTTGTATTTCCACAAATCTTGATTTTCATGGCAAAGCTCCAGACTCAGTCAATTTTTATGTGCTAAGATTTCTGCCCAGTAGCCTACAGTCTTCCTTAAATTAAGAAATCCTTACCCTTCAAAAGAGACATTTATTTTTAATAGATTTTATTAACTACTGAATAGACACAAAAGAAATGTATACCATAGGTATAGAGAATGACAATAGCACAAACTCTGAAGTAGCCACCATTAAGGAACAAGAAGTAAGCTCATATTTTAAAAATTAAAATGATTTTTGTAAGGCTAATGCATCACATGATACAAATTCAAAATGTACAAAAATGTACAAAATGTACAAAAAAACTGCCAGTTTTCCTGTCCCCAGTGTGTAAAGCATTTCCTCATTCTTTTTGTTAACAGCTGCATAGTGTTGTATATTCAGCATCACTTATTTAACCAGTCACCTACTGGTTTATATTTAGGCTTTTTCTGATATTTTGCTGTTAGCAAAAAATTCTACAATGACTAACTTTGTATGTAAATCACACACATATGAGTACATCTGTAGAATAAATTTCTAGAAGTTGATCTGTTAGGACAAAAGGCAAGTGAATTTTCATAGAAAGACAATTTATACTTCTACTACCAATGTACAAGGTGTGCTTGTTTTCCCACACTTCCGTCCTCAAAATGTGTTATTAAACTTTGTCACTGTTGTACGTAAAAATGGCATCGTGGCGGAGTTTAAATTTGCATTTCTTATTATTACTGAAGCTGAGTCTCTTTTTATATGTCAACAGCCATTTGTATTTGCTCTTCCACGAGCTGTTTGTTCATCTTCACTTATTTTTCTATATGGCTTATTGGTCTTTTACTGATTTGTAAACACAATTTATTTAGGGAAATTTGCTCCTTGATAATAATACTCTTTACTCTCAGTTTACTTGTATTTTCATTGTGTTTAGGTGTTTTTGCCATGCAGAAATCTTTTTTTTTTTTTTTTTTTGAGATAACGTGCTGCTCTGTCACCCAGGCTGGAGTGCAGTGGTGTCATGTTTCACTGCAGTCTCAAATTCCAGGGCTCAAGCAATCCTCCCACCTCAGCCTCTAGAGTAGCTGTGACTACAGGTGCATGCCACTATGCCCGGCTAATTTTTGTTGTTACGATGAGGTCTTACTATATTGCTCAGACTGGTCTCAAACTCTGGCCTCAAGTGATCCTCCTGCATTGGCCTCCTAAAGTGCTGGAATTGCAGGTGTGAGCCACTGCACCCGGCCAGAAATTCTTTATTATTATGTATCAATGTTTTTTAAAAAAATGTTTTCTGGGTTTAGTGATGTATCTAGAAAGGACTTTTTTACTCTGAGGGTAAAAACAACAGACATTTAAACAGAATCGTGATTCATGAGTTTTCCCGCTTCAGAGCTAAAACACTATTTTGCAAGTAGTATCTTTATATGTGACCTCCAGCACTGAATGGAATGAACTGGGTAGAAAGGATTTTGCACAGTGAACCTCTACTCATGAAACCCAGTTGCTATGGAAATTTGATCCAGCTCTGTTGCTTAAAAAACACTTATTATTTGCCTATTATGAGTAAAATACTGTGATAGGAACCTTGTGAGATACCAATATGAAACAGAAAAAAATAGACCTTGTCCTCCAAAGAACTTGTACTGTAGTGTGGGAGATAGGTATATTTATAAAACAAGGAGGGAGTGAAGAGGGCAGTGTTGTGAGTGATATATAGGGGTGAGTGGTTGAGCTCAATGTAGGTTGAGTATAGACCTAGTTATTACTGATGAGTGATGTTCTTATGTAGAGAAGGGGTTAACAAACTTTATCTGTACAGAGTCAGATAAATATCTTTACAACTGCTTAATCTGCATGAACAATGAAAGTGGCTGTATCCCCATGAAACTTGGTTTATGAACGGAAATGTGAATTTCATGTAATTTTCATGTGTCATAAAATATTATTTTTTACATGTTTTCAAGCATTAAAAAAATGTGAAAAACACTCTTAGTTCATTGGCCATACAAAAACAGACAGCAGGCCAGATTTGGTCCACAGGTCTTCGTTTGCCAACCTCTGATGTAGAGGAATAATTGTGAAATCTTATCCTAGGGAGAAATGATTTCAGAGAGACCTATCTATCAATTACTGAAAGCCTCAAAACTGCCTTGAAATTCATCCCTTTATTTAACTTGTGCAACAAGAATCTGGAAGCAATGAATGGGGAAGCCATGAGTATGTGACCTACTGCTGCTCAGCTAAACACTGCTTCGAGGTGGAGAGGATGGAGTTCTTTGAGTTGAATTCACCGATTCCTTCTGTTAAACTGCCTTTCACCTAATATTTCTGTCAGAGGATCTAGAAACTATGGTGATTGATGCCATAGAAACACACAGCAAGAGAGCAAGGTGATGAGTTTGTGGATTGTGGCATGGCTGAGAGGCAAAAAGCTTTTTAGCTGCCAATCTTCAGGTAAAATAATGGAACAAAATGCAATGCAGCTAGCATGCAGGGAGCTTTTCTGTTTACAGAGCACTTTTACATATATTATCACCTTTAATTTTACTCAAAACTCACGATAACTCTGTGGGGTAGATATTTTTATGATTTTATAGATAAGGATCTGAGCTTTTTCTTATGGTACTGTTCACATTGCCTTAAGTATAAGGACCAGATACCCCTCAATGCTAAGGCTAAGACCGTAATTAATAAATGATAGTGAGAAACATGATGATAATAAAAGCGTGCTATTCATTGGATGTTGGCTGTATTTCAAACACTGAGCTAGGCAATTGACATGTGATGCCTCATTTTGGCCTCACAGCTGCTTAATTATGGGATCATTACGCCATTGTGCTTAGGATCACAAGCTTTGGAGTCAGAAAGACCTAGGTTCAAGCCTTAGTTCTGCCACTTACAGCTTTGTGACCTGGGAAAATTTAGTGAACGTCTTGGAATTTCAGTTTTAGGATCTGTAAAAGATGGGTGACATAATATTACCTACTTCTAACTATAGTGGGAGATAATGAATGTAAAATGCTTAGCATGGTGTCTCACGCCTTCTTAGTGCTCAGTAAATCTTCATTACTACTACAAAGAGCTTAAAATAAGTGAGTGATTAAAATAATTTAATAGAATCCAGACACTTGGCATTCAGACCTTTTTAATGTAGTCAAGTGTATCGACTAAGTTTGCAACTTTCTGGAAGTTGCAAAATAGTAGAAAGAGTCCTATGTCCCAGCTTTCCCCAATGGTGACGTCTTATACAGTTGTAGCACAATATCAAAACCAGAAATTATACATTGGTATAATACTGTTAGGTAAACTAAAGACCTTATTCGGTTGTCCGCTTTTTAACCTGCATGCCCATGTGTGTGTGTATAGTTCTGTACAATTCTACCTCAAGTATAGATTCATGCAACTACCACCACAATCAAGATACATAACTATTTCCATTACCACAAAATAACTCCCGTTTGCTACCTCTTTGGATTTGCATGTAACCCCCTACAATCCTTGTTCCATGGAAACCACTAATCTGTTGTTTTTGTCATTTCAAGAATATTAAATAAATGGAATCATACAATATATCAACTTTTGATATTGATTTTTTTCACTAAGCATAATGCCATTGAGGTCTATCCAAGTCATTGCATGTTATCAATTGTTCATTCTTTTTTATTGCTGAGTAACTAGAGTTTCTACAACTGTCACCGATTGAATGAAATTTGGTCTGTGTCAAGTAATTTGCTATTACAAATAAAGATGCTATGAATAATAGTGCTCAATTTTTTGTGTGGACATACGTTTCCATTTCTTTATGCTCTGGAGAGTGATTGCAGAGTCATATGGTAAGTGTATGTTTAAATTTATGAGAAACTGTGAAACTGTTTTCCAGAGAATTTGCAACCATTTTATACTCCCAACAGCAATGTTTGAGTGATCCAGTTTCTCCACATCTGTACAAACATTTAGCATTATCATATGTTCTATTTTAGCTGTTCTAATAGTTATGTTGTGATATCCCTTTGTAGTTTTAGTTTGCATTTTCCTAAAGGCTAGTGATGTTGAATATTTATTCTTGTGCTTACATGATACCCATGTCTCCTCTCTGGTAAAATATATTTTGATGTCTTTTGCCCATTTTACAACTGGATTAATTGCTCTTTTTACTGCTGAGTTTTGAGAGTTTTTTACATTATAGATATAAGGCCTTTGTTGAATATATGGTTTACGTTGTGGGCTTGTGTACCCCAAGAAGATATGCTCAGGTCAAAACCCTCAGTACTTGTGAATGTGACCTTATTTGGAAATAAGGTCTTTGCAGATATAATCAAGTTAAAATGAGGTCCTACTGGATTAGGGTGAACCCTAATCCAATGATTGGTGCCCTTATAAGAAGAGAGAAATTTAGGCATAAGCACAGAGGGAGAAGACCATGTGACAAAAGAGGCAGAGTGATGCATCTACAGCCAAGGAATGCCAAATATTGCCACCAGTGATCAAAGGTTAGAAAGAGGCAAGGAAGAATCCTTCTCCAGCCATCAGATAGAGCACAGCCCTGCTGACACCTTCATATTGCACTTACAGTTCCCAGTACTGTGAGAGAATACATTTCCGTTCTTTTGAGCCACCAAGTTTGTGGTAATTTGTTATGGCAGCCTTGGGAAACTAAAATTTCTCGTTTGTAAGTATTTTTCTCCAAGTCTCTAGTGGGTCTTTTCAATTTCTTAACAGGATATTTCCAGAGAAACATTTTAATTTTAATGAAGTCCAATTTATTCATTTATTTCTTACATGCATTATGCTTCTAGAGTCATGTCTAAGAACTCTTAGCTCTGGATCACAAACATTTTCTTCTATGTTTTCTTCTAAATTTTAAAAATAATTTTATGATTTTATTTAAACCTATTATCCATCTTGAATTAAGTTTTAAATATGGTGTGAGGTTTTGGTTACAGTTTATTTTCTTTTTATGTATGGATGTCCAGTTGTTCTAACACCGTTTGTTGAAAGCATTATGCTTCCTCCATTGAATTGCTTTTGTACATTTGTCAAAAATGAAGTGAGGCTGGGCACAGTGGCTCATGCCTGTAATCCCAGCATTTTGGGAGGCCAAGGCAGGTGGATCACTTGAGGTCAGGAGTTCGAAACCAGCCTGGCCAACATGGTGAAGCCCTGTCTCTACTAAAAATAAAAAAATTAGCTAGGCGTGTTGGCAGTCACCTGCAATCCCAGCTACTCAGGAGGCTGAGGCAGGAGAATCCCTCGAACCCAGGAGGCAGAGGTTGCAGTGAGATCATGCCACTGCACTCCGTCTTGGGTGACAGATCACGATTCCATCTCAAAAAAAA
>NW_012116077.1:2140573-2151927 GCF_000951035.1 Colobus angolensis palliatus
CCTGAACCCGGGAGGTGGAGATTGCTGTGAGCCAAAATCACATCATTGCACCCCAGCCTGAGCAACAAGAGAGAGACTCCGTCTCAAAAACCAATAATAATAATGATAATAATTGAACACATTTCTGTTCATCTATACTAGGATTCTCATTCTGTTACCTTGATTTACATATCTATTTATTTGCCAATACCACCTTGTCTTGGTTCCTATAGCTATATAGTAAGTCTTAACATTAGGTAGAGTGATTCCTTGTAATTTATTCTTTTTAGCAACTGATTTAACTATTCTAGTTCTTTTCCCTTTCCATATATATTTTGAAATAATTTTGTCTATATCCACAAACATCTTTTTAAGATTTTGATAGAGAATGCATTAAACATATAGATCAACTTGGGGAGAACTGACATCTTTACTATATTGAGTCTCCCAATCCATGAACAAGGCATATCTCCCTATTTATTTACAACTTTGATTTTTTACACTAGCATTTTATAATTTCCAGTATAGAGATCCTATTACATTTTGTTTTATTTGTATCTAAGTAATATATTTTCTTTAGCGTGATTGAAAACAGTATTGTTTTAAATTTTCATTTCTGTATGTTTGTTTCTAGTACAGTAGTCCCCCAATCTATCAACCACAGTCTGAACAGTATTTTGAGAGACAATCACTTACTGTGCCTAATTTATAAACTGAATTTTATCATATGTATGTATGTATGTATGTATAGGAAAAAACATAGTATATATAGAGCTCAGTGCTGAGGTTTTAGGTGTCCACTGGGGGATCTTGGAATGTATTTCCTATGGATAAGGAGGTACTACTATATATAAGAGTGTGAGGTAATTTTGCATGTTGATCTTGTATCCCAACACCTTGCTAACTCATCAATTTTATAAGCTTTTTAAAGATTTCTTGATATTTTCTATATAGACATTCATGTCATCTCCAACAGAGACATTTTTCATTATTTCTTTCTTTCCAATCTCGATGCCTTTATTTCTATTCTTGCTTTATTGCAGTGGCTAGAACCTCTAGGACTATGCTGAATAAGAATGATAAGATTAAACTTTTTTTTTAACTTGTATTTTGGTTTTCTTTTTTTTTTTGTTTTTGAGGGGGCACAGAGTTTCACTCTTATTGCCCAGGCTGGAATGCAATAGCGAGATCCCGGCTCACTGCAACCTCTGCCTCCTGGGTTCAAACAATTCTCCTGCCTTAGCCTCCCGAGTAGCTGGGATTACAGGCGCCCACCACCACGCCCAGCTAATTTTTTGTGTCTTTAGTAGAGATGGGGTTTCACCATGTTGGCCAACTGGTCTTGAACTCTCCTTGTCTCAGCCTCCCAAAGTGCTGAGATTACAGGTGTGAGCCACCACTCCCAGCTTTAACTTTTAAGTTCAGGAGTACATGTGCAGGTTTGTTATATAGGTAAACCTGTGTCATGGGGGTTTGTTGTACAAATTATCTAGTCACCATGTATTAAGCCTAGTACCCATTAGTTGTTTTTCCTGATACTCTTCCTCCTCCCACCCTCTACCCTTCAATAGGTCCCAGTGTGCATTGTTCCTTTCTATTAATCCATGTGTTGTCATCATTTAGCTCCCACTTATAAGTAAGAATATGCAGTATTTGGTTTTCTGTTCCAGCATTAGTTTGCTTAGGATAATGGCCTCCAGCTACATTCATGTTCCTGCAAAGGACATGATCTCATTCTTTTTTATGGTTGCATAGTATTTCATAGTGTATAAATACCACATTCTCTTTATTTTGTCTACAATTGATGAGCATTTACGTTGATTCCATGTCTTTGCTATTGTGAATAGTGAACTTTCTTACCTTGTTGCTGATCTTTGAGGTAAAGCATTCAGTCTGTCACCACTATATATGATGTTAGCTGTGAGGTTTTTGTAAATGTTCTTTACTAAGTTGAAGAACTTCCCTCTCTATTTTCTCTTTTCTTTTTTTTTAACCATGAATGCATGTTGTATTGTATCAAATATTTTTGTGCATCAATTGGTTTGATCATGTGATTTTCCTTTTTTAGCATGTTAATATGGTGGATTACACTGAGTGATTTTCAAATATCAAATTTATCTTGGATCCCTGGAATAATATATGCTTGATCATGATGTGTATGATTTGTTTTATATGTTGTTCGGTTCTATTTGTTAATATTTTGTTGAAGATTTTTGCATCAAGATTCATAAGAGAGATTGGTCTCAAGTTTTCTCTCTCTTTTTTTCTTCTTTTTTTTTCTTTTCTTGGTACTGTCTCTGTTTTTCACATTAAGGAATCATAAAATGAGTTGGGAAGTGTTCCCTCTTCTTTTATTTTCTGTAAGAGATTGAGTAGTGGCAGGGTGCGGTGGCTCATGCCTGTAATTCTAGCACTTTGGGAGGCCAAGGTGGGTGGATCACTTGAGGTCAGGAGATTGAGACCAGCCTGGCCAACATGACGAAACCCCATCTCTACTAAAAATACAAAAATAGCCAGGTGTGGTGGCACATGTCTGTAGTCCCAGCTACGTGGTAGGCTGGGGCATGAGAATCGCTTGAACCCAGGAGGTGGATGTTGCAGTGAGCCAAAATCGCACCACTGCACTCTAGCCTGGGCGACAGAGACTCTGTCTCAAAAGAAAAAAAAAGAGAGAAAGAGATTGGGTAGACAGAACTGGTGTTAATTCTTCTTTAGATATTTAATAGAATTTACCAGTAAAATTATCTAGGCATGGAGATTTCTTTTCCAGAAGGTTTTAAATTATGGATTTGATTTTGTTAATAGTTATTGAAAGATTCAGATTATCTTATTATTATTGAGTAAGTTTTAGTATTTTGTGCTTTTTCAGGAATTGAACTATTTCTTCTAAATTCTCAGATTTATATGTGTATATTGTCTGCAGTAGCCCCTTATTATTTTCCTTATGGCTGCAGGATCTGTAGTAATATCTTGTTCCATTCCTGATATTGGTATTTTGTCATCTCTTTCTCTTTGTCAGTCTTTCTAGAGGTTTACCAGTCTTGAAGAACCAGCTTCCCCAGAACTACTTCCTTCTGACTTTCATGCTTCCAGGTGACAAATACACTGTCATTTGAATTGTTGTTCCTCTGTGAGTAATGTCTCATTTCTCTCTGTCTGCTTTCAAGATTTTGTTCCTTGCCTTTAGTCTTCAGGGGTTTCATTATGATGTGTCTTTTCATGTATTTCTGTAGGTCTATTCTATTAGGATTTGCTTAGCTCCTTGAATCTGTAAGACTATGTCTTTCTATAAATTTGGGGATTTTTCAGACATCATTTCTTCAAATATTTTTTAAGTCCCATACTGTTTCTTCCCTCCTTCTGGAATTCCAATGATACAAGTGTTAGATCCTTTTTGTTATCCCACAGGTCCCTGATTCACTTTTCCTCCAATTTTCTCTCTGTTGTTTGGATTGGGTAATTGCTATTGATTTATCTTTGATTTCACTGAATCTTTCCTCTATTATCTTCAATCTATTGTCGAGTTTGTCCAGTGAGTTATTTATTTATTTATTTTTTTATTCATTTTTTCAGTTCTATAATTTCCATTTGGCTCTTAGAATGGCTTCTATTTCCTTATTGAATTTTTTCCTCTTTTTTATTTGTTTCAAGAGAATTCATAATTGCTTGTTCAAGCATTTTTATGATTTATGTTTTAAAACAATTGTCAGATAATTCCAACATCTGGGTCATCTCAGTGTTGGTATTTGTTGATTGTTCCCATTCAAATGTGATTGTCTTGACTCTTGGTGTAATGAGTGATTTTCTATTGTATCCTGGACATTTGGGGTATTGTGGCAAGAGATCTGGTTCCTATTTAATCCTCCTTATTAGCAGGTAGCCATCCTGTTTAGGTGTAGTGCTAGTGCATGCGTCCCTGGGAAGATGCGCCCTGCTGACACCACCCCAGTGAAAGTGATTGATAACTCACACTTCCTCATTGCAGATGGGAGGGGTAGAAGTCCAGCTCCTTCCCCACCTTGATTCTGTGGCAAAAGCAGATCACTGTCTCTCACTGCCTTATTCTACCTTGTTGACACTGGGTGAAGGTGGAGACTAATTTCCTCACTGGGGTCCCACTGACCCAAGGTTGGGCAGCAAATCAGAATGCAGACCAGACCCACTACAGCCCTACCTTGTTTTGTCTCACTGATGCCTAGTTGCAAGTGGAGGCTTACCTGTCTGCTGGGCTCTGCTGACCTGACCCTGGCAGAGAGATCAGAACACCGCCTGCTTCCTCTGGGTCTGGGGTGGAAGATGAATTCATTACTCAGCCTTGCTAAAACCACAAGGGTTGGTGCAATTTTTCAACTGGTGTTTGGCTGCACTAAGGCAAGTATTTTCAGCTTCTTTTCTATTCTGTTAGGTCACCCTTTTCCCAGTCTTTTGACTAGGGGGAGCAGGCTTCTCTTGGAGGCCTTTTTGTCTCTCGCTGTTGGCAGTGCTGGGTTACAGCACCTTTCTCCGGCACCCCGTCCAGGATACATGGGAGGCAATGAGGAAATCCAGGGGACTCACCACCATGAAAGCCTCAAGTCCCGAGGTCCTAAGATAGTCTACCTTCTCTCCAACTTTCAGAATCTTCCTATGCTTGTTTGTTGTGTTAATTTCAGTTTGTGTGTGTGTGTGTGTGTGTTTAAGAGACAGAATCTCTCTCTGTCACCCAGATTGGAGTGCAGTGGCATGATTATGGCCTTCTGAGTAGCCAGGATGACAGGCACATGCCACTATGCCCAACTAATTTTAAATGTTTTTTGTAGAGATGGGGTATCGCTATGTTGCCAGGGCTGGTCTTGAACTCTTGGCCTGAAATGATCCTCCTGCCTCTGCATCCCAAAGTGTTGGGATTACAGGCTGTTCAGTAATTTTTAATTGTGAAAGGGAGGACCTGGGAAGAATGGGTTCCTCCATTTTCAATCAGAAGTCAGCTCATGCCTGTAATCCTAGCACTTTGAGAGGCTGAGGCAGGTGGATCAATGGAGCCCAGGAGTTTGAGACCAGCCTGGGTGACACAGTGAGACCCTCACCTCTCCACAAAAGAAAAAAAGAGTTTGAGCTCCCCTCATCACTCCCCACTCTTAAAAAAAAATCAGATTTTTAAAGATTATTTTTCTATGCTCCTATATTTGAAAGTGTATTCTGTAAGTGGGTGGAGAAAATAATGCCTTTGTCCCTAGCTCTGTTGTCCTTCTTTTAAATATGTTAGTGTGGATACACTGGTGTGGGTAATAATGACAATAACAAAACTAACAGTTACTGAATTCTTACTAAGTGCCAGGCACCGTTTCAAGCACTTTCCATTAAGAAATGCCCATCATAGTTCCATAAGCTTATATCTATAGTTCCAAAATCCAAAAAGCGCTGAAAACTGTAAGTTTTAAAAATGGATTTGATGGCAAAACCTGTCCTGAAATGACATTAGGCTATTTATGGTCTTTATTTATTCTATTTAATGTGAAGATATACACATTTCACTGCAGAAATATTAATGTGTTTTCTAATGGGATATTACCTCAGACCGCATTAGGGATGTTAACAAATATGGAGCATATATACCATATTATCTTTCTAAAAGCTAAAAATTTCTGAATTCTGAAATGCAGCTGGCCCCCAAGGGTTTTGGATAAGGGATTGTGGACTGATTCTAGCTTATGGGCCTGCCTCAAAGATTCCATTAAGGGAACATTTTCTCTAATGCTTTCAAAGCTCTTTTCAAATTTTAACTATGGTAATAAAAGTGAACACAAAAGTAAGAAAGAGGTAAACTCAAGCAAAAAGGCTAAGCAAATGGCTATTCTAACAACAACCCAATCTCCCTCTCAGGTCATAGGGTGAATGTCTGATCACAGTCTGGTGATACTAAACACTGTGACCCAATTATCTTTTTAATAATCAAAATGCAAGCTTGTACAGGTCTAGTGGCACATATTCCAGGAGGAAGTATTAGAACAATTGATGGAGGAACTCAGAGTCATAATTCTACCTTGTCTTCACTTATTTTAGTCTTCTGAGGTGGCACACACATGAGAATTCTTAGTTACAATAAGTTATTTAAAAATTAACATTAACCCACTGATATAAAGACAAGAGACCAGCCTTACATGCACAGGTCCCTAAACTAGAATATGTCCTGGCAACTAAGCTCAGTTCCATTGATCTGTGTGGAGAGCTATATTCATTTCATTTATTCATTCATTCAACAAGTAATTACTGAGAACCTACACTATATGAGCCACTGGAATAGACACTGTGGGCCCAGAAATAAACAAGATAGGCATATTCTCAGATGTATTTGCCAAGCAACATCTTGAGCTCAAAGTAGAAATTAAATAAAGGATGTTTGTGCTGTTTCTAATTTCCTGAAGATTGAATTATTCATTCTATTAGCCAGTGAGTTTCCAAAGTGTCTTATGATGTGGCATATCCACTGGGAAAAGCATGAAAAAGAACACTGATTACAGTTCTACTGACATAGTGCTGTATCTTCACAAGAAAAGAGAAAAGGGGAAAGGGAACAGCTACCCTCCCAGTGGTTAGATCAACATGGTCATTTATTGTCCTCTCAACCCTACTTTGAAAGCTCTGACTCATTCCTAGAGTGTACAGGCCTCCCTTCTTAACAGGCAATGTTAATTTGACGCCCAAGATAGACTTAGATACATTTATAGGCCCTACTATTGGTTCTCAATTCTTGCTGCACATTAGAAATCACCTTGAGAGATTTTTTAAAATGTGGATGCTAGGAACGCACACCAGACTAATTGATTCAGAGCCTCTGGGGCTAGGCCTAGGCATAGGTGTCTCTTAAAAGGAGGACTAACAACCACTGTAAATCTAGCCCAACCTACTGATCATGGTTGCATAAATCCAGTCTTGTGAACTGCATTGTATAACCAGATTTTGTCAAGGTTTTTCCTACTATGTGCCAGGTGCTCTACTTTACACACATTGTTTTTGTTTTATCCTCACAAAGTGTTAAGTCAAGGGGCAACTCGAGAGATGGGGGCTTCAGCTGCCCACCCCTATCTCCATCAGATGGCTTAAAACAACATATATATACATATATATATATGGGGAGGTGAGTAATGAAAAGAAAAAAACAACATTATACTTGCTAGGATATTCAAGATAAGCTCCCATTGGCATTGGCTGTCCCCTCTAACTCACTCACTCCTATATGGAAATTCGAGAGCTGCCAGTGCCTTAAAACAGTTCTGTGAGATAGACATTACCATCCACATTTTACAGGTGAGAAACAGTTGAGTCACTGGATGGTTAAGTGATTTCTCCAAGGCCACGTAGCTAGTAGTAGAGCTAGAGCCATTTCTATTCACCAACTTTACAATCCAGTGCAACAGACTGGATAGTGTCCCTCCAAAATTCATATGTTGATGCAGTAACCCCCAGTGTGACTGTATTTGGAGACAGGACCTATATGGAAGTAATTAAGGTTAAAGGTTTAATGAGTCATAAGGGTGGGGAACTCATCTGATAGGATTAGTGTCCTTATAAGAATAGACATCAGAAAGCTCATTCTCTCTCTCTGTCCCTGCTGGGCCTTGATCTGGGACTTCCAGCCTCTAGAACTGTGAGAAAATAAGTATCTGTTGTTTAAGCCCCCAAACTATGATGTTTTGTTATGTCTCTCTCTCTGTCTCTCTCTCTTTCTTTCTTTCACAACCTCCACCTCCCAAGTTCAAGCAATTCTCCTGCCTCAGCCTCCCAAGTAGCTGGGATTACAGGCATGGGCCACCATGCCCGGCTAATTTTGTATTTTTAGTAGAGACGAGATTGCTCCATGCTGGTCAGGCTGGTCTTGAACTCCTGACCTCAGGGGATCCACCCAATTCAGCCTCCCAAAGTGCTGGGATTACAGGCATGAGCCACCCGGCAGGCCCATTCTCTGTCTTTCTTCCTGTGCCTAAACATCAGAGAGCTGTCTTGCCCGTGGGCCCTTTCCCCCAGGGATTTTCCTTTTGCCTTGCTTTGTCTACCTTCCAGGGTGGGGAGGGGGTTGTGGGAAGAGAAAGAAAGACAGAGAGAACCAGTTCCTGGGGATATGTGTAAAGAACAGGAGCCTGCCTGCAGGATTTTCAAATAATGTCAGAGGCTAATTTCAGGCTATTATCGTGCTGTGGATAATTAGAGATCAAAAGAAGCAGGGCAGGTTGCCTTATAAGGGACTTAATGGGCATAGTGAGTACAGCTGGTGCTTCTCATGGGTTTTTTTTTTTTTTTTTTTTTGACCTAGCAGATGTAAATAGTTTTGTCAAATGTCATTTTGCTAAGAGTGACTTGGCTCATTTTGCTAAGAGGTGCTAAGAGTTAGGCTCCATTTTTCCACAATTCACCCCCTGACATTTGGTTCATTATGCCAGGACTCTTTTAAAAATACTTATATGCAGGTAGTGCTGGTTGTCCAAACCCAGCTCAGTATGAAAAGTCCACCTGCCAGCAAGAGGGACCCTGGAACAAGGTGTACAGCCAATCATCCAAGGCTGCAGGGGATACCCAGGAGAAAAGGTCCCTGAGAGTTCAGGGAATTTTCTCGTGTAAAATTTGAGTTATATTGTTAACTGTTTTAATTGGTGGTGCTGGGCTATTTGTATGGCCAGTTCTAAGGTGTCCTGTAGTTCCAAGACAGTTTTTCCTTAGATTTAGTGATTGAGGATACCTAAAATCTTGAAGTTTCTGGTACCAGTGATGAGTCTGGGGAGGTGGGGTTGTCTTGTCTGAGGAGGTGGGGTTGTTGAGTCTGGGGAGGTGGGGTTGAATTTGGCCCCAGGGCCCTTATTGGCACTCTTTTGTTTAAAGGGCTTATTTCCTGTTAGGGTCTGGTAGATTGTGGTATTGAGACTGACCTGATGGTTGGCCAGTAATCCTTTCAGGGCCTCTTTTACAGGGCCTGCTTGTCCAGTTAGGGGTAGCAGGGATGCCCTGAAATTTGGAGTCCTTCTCCTAATAAATAGCTGCCAGGCATGTGCATCTAGGGAGGTCTTTATAGGGCTGGTAAGGGCATTTCTGCCTCCTAGGCGTTCACCAAAATGGTGGACCTATTGGACCATACCAATTCTGTTGAGCAGTTGTCTGCCTTCTCCTAGTGAGGTCTAGTTAGTAAGGGCCCTGACACTGAGTACTACTGTGCTGGGGTGGGCTCTTAGTTGGGCCACAAAACTCCAAAGTAGGAGAGAGGGTGTCTTTTCAGGGAATATTGTATTTTGGACAGGCCCTTTTTAAGAGTTCAGTAGGAGCCTGCAATATGTTGCTAACTAACAGGTCACGTGAGATACTTATCACTTGACGGATCTCGGAAGGGGACAAGTTTAGCTCACAGCCATTGTTGAAGAGGTATAATAGCCAATTAGTCCCTTTTTCGTTCTTCATTTGCATGTAACCTTTAATGAGATTTCAAATTTCCAATAGGGTCAGATTTTAGGTTTTATTTTGCATTCCTGTTTCTCACCCTCTAGTTGCTATTTTGTGACTGATAGCTGGGTAAGCTGCTGGAACTTTTACTTCTTGTTGTTCATGGTCGTGGGCTTCCTCCTCTGAGGAGTCCCAGTTTATATCCTCTGAAGCAGTGCTGCCTTCCTTGGCTTTCAGTTTTGCCATGGCAGCCAGGGTGTGTGATTTCATATTAGATAGAGCCAGCACCTTAGCATGCTGGAATGCTGGAGCACAGAGCTAATACCTAGGCTCCTTGGCAGCCTGTTGTGCATTGCAAACAGGATGCAGTGGTGACCTGAGGCCTCTTTGGCAGTGAAGGATTTAGGCATTCAGGGCTGGATTGCATCAAAGATTTTGTCACAGGGCACCAACGATGGGTCTCTATACCTGGGCGAATTTGGGTCTTTGTGACAGAGGCACAGGCAGCCACAATAGCAAAAGCCTTTAGGGCTTTGCAGGGTTTTCTGTGGCTACCCCGCTTAAGTGGATATGGACCTCAGCATACTACAGTCACAATAGCCAAGGGGAGCCCCACCAGCAACAATTGGCGGGGAGCCAAGGCTTAGGTGGGACAATGCTACTTCACCCTGTCAGAGTGGCCTGGCTCCTTCTGCAATGCAGACTAGGTAGGACCCTACCAATTAGCAGAGTGCACTGCAACTAGGGGTGAGTGCTCGCTAGCAGTCAAGAAAGCTGTTCCAAACCTTTGGGGTCTTTGTGCTTACCCAGAGATATGGTTTGGATATTTGTCCCTGCCCAAATCTCATGTTGAAATGTAATCCCCAATGTTGGAGGTGGGGCCTGGTAGGAGGTGTTTGGATTATGGGAGTGGATCCCTCATGAATGGCTTGGGTCATCCCCTAGGTGATAAGCGAGCTCTCCGAGTTCACACTAGATCTGGTCGTTTAAAAGTTCGTGACACCTCCTCTCTCTCCCCACTCTCTCTGTTGCTCCTCCTTTTGCCATATGATGTCTCTGCTCCTCCACCTTTCACCATGATTGTAGCTTCCTGAGGCCTCCCCAGAAGCTAAGCAGATGTTGGCATCATGCTTCCTGTACAGCCTGCAGAACTGTGAGCCAATTAAGCCTCTTCTCTTTATAAATTATGCAGTCTCAGGTATTTCTTTACAGCAATGCAAGTACAGCCTAACACACCCAGCTAGTAAGCCAAGAGCAAGAAATGAATTGCAACCAGCCTGACCTCCATGTCATCCTGTCGTGATCATACCACATCATCCTTGCTCTTGCTGGCTCTTCTTACTAGTCCCTGATACCTGTTAACAGTTTTCTGTCAGCCTGCCTGAATTTCTCTTGTATCTCACCAGATTCTTCATTGTCCCACTAATGCCCTCCACAACTCTGCCTTCACCCTTACTCCTCATCCCCCATCAGAGGGCATTTCTTTTGGCACAGATATTGATGCCACCACCCACTCACCAATTGCCTGTTGTGGTCACACTTTGCTTGCTGGGCTGGCCTTTGCTCCAGGTCTGAAGTAAAGAGGAGCAGAGGTCTTTACATCCAATGCTTCCAAGTATCACCAGCTCCTGCTTGTCTCCATCCCTACCTGATCCCACTGTTTCCCCTGTGATGCCCCTCAACCACCACAGCCCAGGGCAGCTCAAGCATACCCAAGAAGTCAGTCCACCAAGACTATCCACCCCTTCTTTGGCACCAAAACTGGGAATGGAGAACTTTCTGGAAGAAACCATACAGAGAAGGCCCCCTTTAAAGTGCAGAGGCCCCACTCACCTTCAGGATGTCTGGCTCTGGGATGATGTGACCAGACCACTGGCCATAGCCAAAAGGAGCTAAGGCAGATTGCACATGCCACTACTGCCAGGCAAAGTGAGCCACTTTCCTGGAGGCATTCCATTGGTCCCTTGGCA
>NW_012116077.1:2152212-2176465 GCF_000951035.1 Colobus angolensis palliatus
GAAGGAAGGAAGGAAGGAAGGAAGGAAGGAAGGAAGGAAGGAAGGAAGGAACTGGACTCACACCACGACTTCCACTCTCCTGTCCCAAGCAGACACAGAGGGCTGCAGTCACCTTAACCTTAGTCTCTTCTAAGAACTTTAGGGCTGGGCCACGTCCTGCTCACCAGGCTTCCCCTGAGTGCCAGGACGATCCCAGGGAAGGGTCAGTTTAAGTCATCCCTGCTTTGCTGCACAAAGACATGGTCAGGAACACACACTGCAAAGCAGGCCCTACAAAATTCAAGAAATCTGAGCCAAGCACCCCTGTTCATCACAAATTATCACGTGTGTATTTCTTCCCTGATACCTGCTGGCCCTTGAGAGGGACAGTCTTTCAGTGGAGCCCAGGGACCCCATGGTTAGAGATAATGCACATCCACGCTATCCAGCAGGGAAAAGTCACCCTTGACCTAAGGCATCCACCGAAGTCTGCTAAGAGATAAGGTCAAGGTCTACACTAAAAGAGCCCCAGGACACAAAGCCTGTGAGGAGAGAACAAGGGGCACTGGAGAAGGGGCCATGGCTGGTCAGCCAGCGGTTGGGCAAGGCTGGTGGAGCTGTTCAACCAAGGTTCTGAAGAACAGATCTGGCACCCCACATGGGGCCTGGTTTGGCAGGGAGGAAGTGCACTGTGTGTAATTTCCTTCCTGATCTCAGGCTACGGCAGCCACACAGGACCAGCTACACAATTTGCAGGGCCCAGGCAAAATTAAAACGTGGGACCCCTTGTTCAAAAATTATTAAGAATTTCAAGATAATGACAGCAGAACGTGAAACCAAACATAGGGCCCTTCTATGCAGTGGGCCCTGTGTAACTACCCGGGTCACGTGCCCGTAAAGCTGGCCCTACAGCTGGAAAAACCTAGAAATGTTCAGAAAGAGCTGCCAGAGGAAGAGAAGAGCGGAGCCCTTATTAGCAGGAAGTAGGAGAGGCCCACCTATGGTGTGTGAGGTACCAACTCTTCTACTGGGTATAGCCAATAGGGGTAAGGTACTGTCTCCTTGGAAAAAGAGAGTGAATTCTAGCCCTCAAGAGCTATCCTCTCACAGAAAATGGGACTATGAAGCAAACCTGGGGTGGGAGGGCCCTAAAGGCCAGTCCCCAAGCCTGCCCCTGTGGTATCCTGTTTCCCAATGCCTTAGCATGGAGGAAGGGGGTGTGCAGGGTGAAGTGAAGGAAGGGAGATTTTGACCTTGGCATCCAGGCCAATGAGTAGGAGTAGCAAATAGTGGAAACTATTAAGAAGAAAGAGGCAAGGAGGAAGATAGGCCAAAGGCTGACGCCGGCAACCAAAGGAAATATTCCTTGTGAGCATGGGCTCATTCATTTTTACTGGTTTTGGTTTTAGAGATGTCCTTATAAAATGGGACAGGGATGAGAGCGAAAGGAAGTTAGATGAATGAGAGATGGCACAGCCACCCTTAAACATGGCTAGCATCAGAATGAGTTGTAGTCTTCGCATAATTTGCAGGGCCCATTATAAATCAGTCAAACTCTTTCTCTCTACTTGTCCCTACTTCAGTTCCATCATTGCCAATTCAGTCCTAAGGTAAATAATACTCAATTATCCCAGGGGTGCTTATTTCTTTGGGCCCTTTTGAAAGCCCTAAAATAAGTCATCATTAACTAATCAATTTCCCTTATGAAGCAACACACGCTTTTCCTGGGGACAAAGATAAAGCAGAAAAATGAAGAAGAAAAAAAAAAACTTAGGTACACCCAGTCTCTGATTCTGTGTAAAAGACACATAAATAGCAGTAAAGGGATAAAGGAAGGTAGGTATAGAGTGAGTGGGTCTATTGGCACAATAGAAAAGGGCTGGAAAAGATGTGCTAGAAGGGACAGGACAACAGCTTCCCCATTATTATTTCTACCACAGAATGCTTTCAGAGGTCCCTAAACAGGGGCAGCCTTTTTGGCAAACCAACCTCCGAGCTGCCTACCAGCCCACAACACAAAGCATGGATCACTATTGATGCACAATTTTCTACCACAAATCACCACCCACACTTATGCTTCCACATAGTTAAAGCTTGAGGATGATAGAAAAGCTGTGAGTAATTCCAGGCGGCTGCCTCTGTAAAGGGAAGAACACAGCTGCTGTATCCCACAAAAGGGATCTCCTACACCCTGTGTTCGGGGCTGACACATGTTCTCCAATGTTTCTATCATAGTGTGGAGGACTAATGTCAGAGCCCCCTATCTGGTCTTCACATTAAGCCTCCTCCTACATGGACAACCCCTATGAAGGGGCAGCTTGTGTGGACAGGGCAGCGACTCTGTCTCTGTTGTTCCCACTGTTCTCTTGACTAATACCAAATCTCTCCATGTGGGTCATCCAACTCATTCTCCCTCTGGGCTTCTTCCAAGCCACCTAGCAAGGGAAGGATGTCTCTTGATCCATCTCCCTTCTAATCAGTGCACAATTGCTCCTACTGGAAAGAAATCAGGCTCTGGAAAAATGGAAAAGCTCATGGTATTTTCAGTTCCCAGCATCGTAGGAAGCCCTAAGATAACTATTCAATTTCCATCTCTCAGAGAGGAGAGGTCTTCAGAGGCCACAGGTGCAAAGAAGCAGAGGCCCATGAACTAGGTTCTAGACCTCACAAGGCAGCAACATTTCCTCCACCTCTTCCTGCTTTCTCTGGACCACAACTCCCCCTAATTCTCCTTTTGAGATGCCTTTCTGCACATCAAGTAATGGCAGGATGATCCTTGTTCTGCCCCCATAATAATCAGTGCACATCTGCTTCTATTGGAAATAGATCAGGCTCTAAATGGAGCTGCCCTATCTCAATCTACCCAAGAGAGAGGTGAGGTGTGGAGAACCCACAGTCTAGACTTTACAGAACAGAGGGAAGAAAATAGAGTAAAGGAGAGAGTGTAAGGAGTATTGATCCTTATGTGCAGAGAATGAATCCATTTAGGAAGAGTTTGAATCCTTATTTTCTGGCTTCTGTTTTTATGCTTCTCAAAGTCATGATCACATATCCTTCTCAAGTCACCCTCATTGTAGGCCACTGAGTCACTACCAAAGACTCAAGGATTAGTCCTGGCTTATTTGCTTTAGAAACCAAGAGAAATAGTGTTCCTTCATCCATAGTAGATACAGCAGAAAGTATAAAATGTTACCTTAAATGCAGTACCCTTGCCCTGTAAATCCCTAACTACAGATGCTTTCAAGAAAATGTGAGCTGAAAAAGTGGAGCGAAGCAGAGAGCTTCAAGTGCCGAGGACTGTGAGAAGTGCAATCTAGACTCTAGAGGACTCTAGAGTGGCTACATTGGCAAATTGTTGTCCCAGCTTCACTAACATATCCCTCTTTAGTACTCACGGTTGCTGCAATCATATAACCTTTTCAAGATCTGCCAAGAGATCGTCTTTGAGATTATGTAACTTTGCATAAATTGACGTGCAGTCAAGCATGTTGGGCATGTGAGATAAATCTCTAAAACAGTTCGTTTCATTGCGCTTGTAGGAAAACTTGTTTCCCTGCTCTAAAAGATAAGGAAAATTGGAAAGGGATGATGATAGAGGAGTCTTAGTTTGGAAGCCTTTTTCTCATCCCACCTCTGTTCACCAGCCTCAGGTTAATCGGGGGAAGCTCGTCCCCCAACCTCACGTCTGAGCTGGGCCCCGAGTTAGCTAAGGTCCATGAGAGTCAGACTGGCACCTAAGTCCATGCAGCCAGCCCAGTAAATAACCTGGAACACGGAACGGCCTCCTAGTCTCACGCCACTTCAAGGAGCAGGCCTGGCCAACTGCTCTGAGGATGTGTCAGACATACTTGAATGCAAACAGGAAGGAAGATTGAAAACTTTTGCGTTTTGCTGCAGTAGGAAGCTATCTCTTGGGTGAGGTTGGCTTTGGAGTGATAAAGGCCTGTTGTGCAAGGAACTCCCAGGTTAGTCCTACCTCTTCCTAAACTCCCCCTGCTGGTGCCAAGGCAAGGTGCTCTCCACTGGGGATGGAAAGGAGCTGGCCCCTTGGCTTTTTACACGTGCTAGGGGATGCAGGGAGCTCATCACCTCCTCACTCTGCTAAAAGAAAAGTGGAGAGTGTGGGAAAACAGGTATCTTAGAAGCAATAAAAGAAAGAAAGAAAATGTGAATTGAAGCACAATAACATATTCACCATGCCACAGCAGTTTGTTTTGCGTGTCAGTAGTCTATGGTCCACTTCTTATTATTACAGAATTTGTGTGCATCTCCTGAGCTTCAAACTATTTTTGTTATTCACATCTATTAACTCAGCTCATCTACGTGTTTATTTTCCTAGAACTGATATTTAGTTTGTCTCATGGTGTGCGGTGTTTTATTATTCAGATCCTCTGTACTTCTACTAGAAATGTGTTTTAGACACCCGAATAACACTCAGTAATAAAGACACCATGGACATGGTCCCTAGAGACTGGAAGTCTGTCTTCCAAAATAGGGCTGCTTTGGGAATAAACACTGCTCAGGAAAGTCACTTGTCTCTTGTACCAGACTATAAGGGGTTTACATGGTCTGGGAGAGGGATAGTGCAGATCCTGTTGTATCTTGGACTACGGCATCCTCCTGTCCTCACTCTTGGGAATATATGTCTCCCATCTATGCATTCAGTCCCACCCCTCAGTCCATATGACCAACCTTGGCTTTGAGGTAGGGGGTATTTAAGGAGCTTTAGGCCAGCATTCTGACCTCAGCTTCAAGCTACCTTTCTTACTTCTGTGGCTCTGCCTCTGTGCTTAATTTAGATGACTTCAGCCCTACCTTTTGTCTACCTTTCCTAAACTTGAGCCCATGTCCTTCTCTTGATAATTTACAAGATACACTTCATCTCCCTCCTTAGATGGGGAGTTCTCTTGTTTCTTGGTGGGGTTGGAGGTGTGTGAATCGCAAGTCTGAGTATTGCTGTGAGAATCTGGAAGAATCCCCTGAAACAGCAAGGAATAACCAGTCCTCATCCTCCCATTCCATATATCCCATCTTCTCTGATTTATGTACTTCCATGTCTTCCTAGAGCCAGGTAAGAAGCTCTAGCTTCTTAGCTTTATTGTCTACTACTTCCTTCATCACCCCCCGCCCCACACACAAATATGAGACTGATTCATAGAAACCAGGCCAGATCCAGCTATTCAAAACTGCTCACCAAGGCCTGAGAGGTCCCAAGTCAGTGTCATAAGAATCTCAGTTGCAGATCATCCAGGTTACTAATCAGAAAAGTAGAGGGAGGGGAGGATGAATAGAGGTTGATTCATCTGTACAAATATACAGTTAGAGAGAAGAAATAAGATCTAATCTAGGGTGACCATAGTTAACAATAATCTAGTGTACATTTGAAAAAAGCTAAAAGAGAATAATTCAAATGTTCTTAGCATAAAGAAAAGACAAATAGGGGCCGGGTGCGTTGGCTCATGCCGGTAATTCCATCACTTTGGGAGGCTGAGGTAGGCGGATCACTTGAGGTCAGGAGCTCGAGACCAGCCTGGCCAACATGGTAAAACCTCGTCTCTACTAAAAAAAAAAAAAAAAAAAAAAAAAAAAAGTACAAAAATTAGCTGGGCATGGTGGCGGGTGCCTGTAGTCCCAGCTACTCAGGAGGCTGAGGCAGGAGAATCACTTGAGCCCGGGAGGCGGAGGCTGCAGTAAGCCAAGATTGTGCCACTGTACTCCAGGCTGTGTGACAGAGCAAGACTCCGTTTCAAAAACAAAAAAAAAATTGAAGGTGATAGATATTCCAATGACACCAATGTGATCCTCACACATTATATGAATGCATCAAATTTTCACATGTATCCCCAAAATATGTACATCTCTTATGTATAAATTAAAAATAAGCTTAAAAAGAAAGACCAGGGTTCTAGAAAGTAGATCTTTTAAACAGCCACACCTGCCCCTATACCGTGCACCAGATACCTTTACTGAAAAACAAAAGGTGCTCCGGCACTAACTCAACTATAAACAGCCTTCATTCCGTGTATCTCATTTTGCCCTGCTTCCACCTCATTCTTGTGGTTCTTCCTTTTTTGTCTGCCCTTGTAGATGAATAAAAAGAGAATGCAACTTAGTACTAGAAAGCTCTGGATTTGAACTCTGGCTCTTCCACTTAGAGATGTGTGTGACTTGTCGTGCCAAACCCTTATCAACTCCAGTGGGGATGGCACCAGGCTCCAGAGGCTGAAGAAGAGACCCAGAGCTAGTGAAAAACACATAGGGTTTTACTGGGGCTTACGTATGGGGAGATAGTCCAGTGGTGGTGGGCTGGGCAGGAGAACTGCAACTACTTGCATAAAGCATGCAGTTTATATAGCATTTTCACTTAGCATCCTTTCCCTAACAACCTCCATCTGGCAACCTTTACGCAACCCAAAACTTGGGCCCCCAAGCCCCTGTGTGGTCTGTGTTCCACAGGACAGGCAGGGGGCTCAGATGTTCCTCATAGACAAGGAAGGTATCCCTAGGCTGGCCACTCTCTAGCTGGGAACACACACTCAGGTGCATCTGCTATACAGGGTGGTTCTCTGGGTATGCTTGCTATTGCTTTTAAGTGCGTTTACCATACATGACCTTAATCAAATTTATTTACCTTCTGAGGCTTTCTTTCTTCACCTCTAAAATGCAAAAGAATATCATCTCCCTCTCAGAGCTGTCTCAGGATTAAATAAGATAACATACATAAAGAATACCTATAGCACCCAGCATACAGTAGATGCTCAGTACATGGTGTCTGTCATTCCATCTCAGATCAAGCCATTGAGGTGGCACCTCTTCCACCTATATGCAAGGCTAGTGTGGTCTAATTAGATGACAAAGGAAAATATGTGTTTTGCTCTTCATATTTGAACCTAGCTATTATTTTTATTTGAGCTAGAACACTTCCCTCCACAACCATGTGGCTTATCTCTCCCAGAGACAGCTCCAGCAAACAGATTTTTTTTTGTTGACTTGGCCCCAATAAACCACCTTTTGAAGCCCCTCATTCCCAGTCCCTCCCTATGCTCCAACAAGCACTGCTTGTACTGGGTGGACCTAGAAGATGGGAACTGGGAAAGGAAAACAAGGTCAGGCCTTAAAACTAAGTAAGACTTAGAGGCAGTGTGGTCAAAGATGGGATGAAGGACGAGTAGGTCAAAATAATGTTCAGATGTGATTCCAGGGACACAACCACTCTGCCATGGCACACCCCTTAGGTATGGTTCAGTGCACTTCTTGAGGGACAAGGTGTGCCTCGTATGTTTTTAAAGGAGCCAAGCAAATCCAGACACCCACTTTAGTTCACTCAAGTGCACAGCCCAACCACAATTGTAGTGTGGCTGCTACATTCCTAAATTGTCAACCAAAATATATGAGAATGCCCCTGGGACCTCTTCCGAGATTGTGGAGAGGGGTGGGTCCAAACCAATCACTCTTCTGCTCAAAGATTAGAAATAACTTCTTATTGCCTGCTGAATGAACTGCAGACTCAGCCCACGGCATTCAAGTGCTTTTCACAAGTTAATGTCAACCTGCCTGGCCAGGCTTACTTCACCTTGCTTTCCTATCCACACCCACCCTTCAGCCACACAGCACTGTTCATTCCCTGAACACGCCCCCACACACTCCCACCTCTCTGTCTTTGATACTTATTTGCGACTTCTTCCCTGTCCTTCATCTTTACCTACTTCAACCCTTCTCAGTTCCTCTGAAAAAATGGACTGTCCCACGAGTCCTTTCCTGATCCCCAAGGCTCCTCCAACTGGCCTCTTTTATCTGAACTATGATAGAATTTACTTCTATCTCACTTGTGGTGTGGATTCTAGTTTGTGCCTAGACTGTGGCCCTTGCTAGGGTTCCAACACCGCAGGCAGGTCTGATAACTTGGAGGAATGGTGGTAGGGTAGAGGGCCTCCAAAGAGAGAAAGTCTCCTGAGGGAAGGCAAAAGCCAAGTGCAACAGAGCTGACTCAGGCATGAATCTGCCTCCAGCCCAGAATCCTCGAACGCAGGCCAGTGTCCTATCCAGGGACTTATTTGCATCCATGAAGGACTCTCATGACAGCAAAGGGAATGAGATCCCTAATCCGGTCCACTGAGGTCAAAGGTATAAGTGATGTCTGTCTAATGGCCTCTCTAATGGTCCCAGTGAGGCCAAACTGCAGAGAAGGAGCAACTGTTGTGCCCTGAGAGGACGCCTCCATGGAGGGAGAATTGAAGTCCAGATCACTGGAGAGGGTTCTGGTTCAGGACACTCGGTGGATGCTCCTCAAAGGCAAGAGCTGCATCTAAGCCATAGGAGAGTCAAAATCATCAGGAATCCAGGCAGGTTTTCTTTAGGACATCCAAGTCTGACAGAGTACAGATGACACCTTCGGAAACCATCTTGATGAGGATGGATCAAGTCAGCATTCTATGCTGGAACCAGTTGAAACCGGTGGCTGAGTTGAGGCCACCTCTGTCTGATGGGGTAGTGATTATGAGTACGAACTACAGAGCCAGCTCCCTGGGTTCAGCTTGAGAATTTGATTTGCCCTGTGCTTCAGCTTCCTCATAGATAAATGGGGATAACAGAATCAGTCAACTGAGAGCAGCAAATGAGACCTCCTTGATGTCAGTAGTTGTGAAGTACATTTCAAGAGGCCCAGCAGACTGTATCAAATAAAGTAGAGGACTGATTTGTGGCTATGTGGATATGCAAAAGCAACCTACAGATTCTTGGCTCTGTTTAAAGGGGGAAACAATAGTTCTAGATTTTTTTCTAGAAAAAATGGGGGAGGGTCTTGATGCCATTATAATTTGGCTATTAAAGGATGAGACCTTATTTTTTTTTCTTTTTTCTTTTCTTTTTCTCCTTTTGTTGTTATTGTTGTTGTTGATTGTTTGTTTGTTTTGAGACAAAATCTCACTCTGGAGATTTTGCCCAGGCTGGAGTGCAATGGCTTGATCTCAGCTCACTGCAACCTCCGCCTCCCGGGTTCAATTGATTCTCATACCTCAGCCTCCTGAGTAGCTGGGACTATAGGCACTTGCCACCATGCCAGGCTAAATTTTTGTAATTTTATTAGAGATGGGGTTTCGTCATGTTGGCCAGACTGGTCTCAAACTCCTGTTCTCAAGTGGTCTGCCTGCCTCAGCTTCCCAAAGTGCTGGGATTACAGGTGTGAGCCACTGCACCTGGCCTTCTCTTTTCTTTTTTTTTTTTTTATTATTTTTAGACACGGGGTCTTGCTGTTGTTACCCAGGCTGGAGTGCAGTGGTGTGATCGTCATTCACCACAGCCTTGAACTCCTGGGCTTAGGCGAGCCTCCTGCCTCAGCCTCCAGAGTAGCTGAGAGTATAGGCATGTGCCCCCATGGCAGATTAATGAGAATGTATTTTTTATTTGCAGGCTTATCATACCTTGTCATACTGGCAATGCTCAGCAAACCAGTCATGATCACTGGAGAGGGACTGCTGTGCTTGGTGGAAAAGTGCAAAAGACTACAAGTCTTGGCAAAGTAACATAGAGACTGCAGGGCAGAGCATGGGGCACCCGGTGGGACAGCAACAGTGCCAGTGAGAACATACTGGCAGGACCCTCATTGTTAGGGGCTCCTAGAAGTGCTTGAGGTGAGGGCGTTGCAGGAAGCTAAATATTATGTGTGAGAAAGGATGTGTTGCAGCCAGAGAAATTCCGATTTTCCGGCTATTTGCGTCTTTCCTTTATCTCTTTCACTAAGCTCTTTCAGGACAGGTGTTAAGTCTTACTCATCTCAGTATCTCCCAAGAGCAAGAGCCCTAGTCCTCACAGAGGCTGTGGAGACTGCAGGGTGGCCTGATGCCCAGTGGATCAGCAACAGCACTAGGCAGAGCCGGCTCCATCCTGTGCACAGGTGAGACTTGCTAGAAAATGTCCCACTCATCCCTATCCCTCAATGGCATCTGGCCCTGGGCTTACTTTTATTCTCCCCATTTTTTAGCTTCATTGAGGCATAATTTATATACAATAAATTCACCTATTCTAAGTGTACAGGTTGAGTTTTAATAAATGTATACAAGCATGCATCCATCATCATCACACCACATAGTTTTGGAATACTTCCATCTTTCCTAAATATTTCCTGTACTGCTTAGCAGTCATCCCTGCCCCAACTTTCAGACCCAGGCAACTATTTGTGTGTTGTCCATAATTTATAGTTTTGTCTTTTCCAGAAATTTCATATTAAGGAATCATATAGTATATCTGTTGTCTTTCATTGCATACATTTAAGATTCATCCATGTCGTAATAAGTATCAATTGTCCTTTTTTATTGCTGTGTAGTATTCCATTGCCTGGGTAAGCCACATTTTGTTAACCCACTTGCTAACATAACAGGTAGACATTTGGGTTCTCATTTGCTTTTACAAAAAATGCTTCAGTGTTCATTTGCTTACTAGTCTTTGTGTAGATGTATGTTTTCATTTATTTTGGGTAGAAGCCTAGAAGTGAAATTGTGGGGCTATACAATAAATGTATAATTTTCATTGATTTGAGGCACCTGAACAGGATTAAGAATTAGGAAGCCGAAAGTAAGCCACATGGGAATGGTACACATGGTTGAGGATATGGCAGAGAATTCCAGGAAAAGGAAGATTACTGAGAAGAAAGATAGAAATGCATTAAGAGAAAAATTCATCTACTTAATAGTTTGTACTTCAACATATGCAAGAAGCCTAAACATTTTATGTAATTACAAAATGTTCTCAATCTATTAAAATAGTAGAATTTCACCTTGATTGTAGCATACACCATTAGGCATGTGTGGATGGACAAGTACAGTGATAAGGGCATCTATAAAGGCACCTAAGTCTGCCAACAGCCTACATGGTTGTCCACTTTTGCGGAGCCATTAAGTTTAATCATGACAAGAATTTGCCTTTAACAAAAAATTCCATTTCAAATTTCAAAGATTCGATTGGAATTTCTACTCTTTGCTTCTACCTCTTGGCTTTCTACTCTACCATGTAGAGTAGAATAGTACAACTATTCCATGGCACAGTTGTATTTATTTTACCTGGTCTCTGCAGAGGCCATTCTGAATAGTAAGCTGCCCTTGGAATATGAAACTGTACCAATCAGGTTTTAGGACCAGAAGTAATGAAAGAGAACTCTGTGACAACAGAAATAATTATTACATAGCTTCAAACACACCCACATGTCGAATTATATTATCCTATAATTGATCTAACCCAATTAATCTATAACAAAGAAATCCATCTGACTTCCTAGTGCAAAAGTATAAAAGAAGAAACTGTGGTCATTAGAGACTTAAAGATTGAGAGCTCTGGTCATTCAATTTTCAGTTCTTAAATATACAAACAGATTTTGAAATTGAGTAAGAGGCAAAAAGTTTATGCACTTCATATTTCTCCCATTAGAGAGATCACCCCAAGCTCCCCGGATGATTTGGGCATAGGTGCCCAAGAGTTCAGTGAATCTGGCTTACCAGGGATTGAGATATATAGGGAGGACAGCCAGCTCCAGGAAGGTTTTGGACATATCTATCACAGCAGAGAATACTTTTTTCTTTAATGAAGACCCACAGAAATATCTGTTGCACCTCAGTATCAGGAAAAGAAACCCCATGATCCTCTTGGAAGAACTGAATTATTTCTATCCTAAGTGGTTCTCAGCGTGTGGTCCCAACCAGCAGCATCCTCATCACCTGGGACCTTGTTCAAAATGCACATACTCAGGTCCCACTCCAAACCTACCAAATCAGAAGCTCTGGAGGTGAGACCCAGCAATCTGTGTTTTGATAAGCCTTCCTGATGATTCTGGGGGAAACCAAAATTTGAGAACCGCTGTCCTGTTTACCGGTGGCCGAGAATCTTAGAACCAAATTGGCAGCTTCTCTCTAGCAGCTGCTTTCTAACCCCTCTCCCCACCACCTGAGAGGTAGAGGTACTTCAGCACCCTTAGACACCCAACTCCTTAGAGATTTAAAAAAACATTTTCACAATACCAACTAAATTGGGCTGTGAACCAGAAAACACAACTTCAGAAAATTGGTAACTTACTCATCCAACTTCTAATACTTTTTTGAGTTAAAAAGCTGCGTTAGGATTGTATTATAATTCCTTAATCTAGAACCAGGTAGTTGTTTTGAAAATCTTGGATGATAATATTGACTACTTAAGTACTAAAAACAAAAAAGGATTTCATAATTTTGTATAGGCCAAGTGCCTACCTAAAAATGATTAACAAGACATGGTTATCTTTTGCGAGTGAACTCTAAGGTTGTAAAAGTGATATAAAAGCAAATGCATTTAAATTATCTATCATGAATCACTGGTTAGCCTGGAAATCTCTTGTTCTTTGGTTAATAGAACACGCAGAAAACCTAAGCCTACAATGCCAAATGAGCAAATATGGCTCATTGTCAGGAACTGAGTGTTTTTCATCTCTTGTCACTGATTTTTAACCTTTCAGAAGCCAAAGAGAATCTGTGTTTCATCAGTTCTGTTGAGAACTTGTGAGACTTTGGGTAAGATACTTTCCCTACTCTGGACCTCATTTCTGCCTCTGCAAAATGAGAGTATTTGATTTTGTCATGTCTAGGGTCACTTCCATCTCTGATATTCTGGGATCCTGGAATTCTAGAGATCTAAGACCCCCACTGCTTCAGTATTACTCCAACACAACTACTCTCTCCTGACCGCTCCTGATCAGAAGGAAGAGGGAGAAGAAAAAGTATTCCAGTGGCTGCAGCCTGCTGAAAGCATGAGATTTGGGAATTCAGATAATCTCAGAAATCACATGCAAGCATTACAGAACTTACAAAACAGTGCTGCGTGGAGATCGGCTGTGGTGTGAATAGTGAGCCATGGTTTGCTCCTTGGTAAATGATACACAGGATTCCGAGGGAGATTTTATCATCAGTTTGCTGAGAACAACATGTGAACGCTTTAAGGAGCCCTTTTCTGTAGAGACAATCTTAAAGAACCTGCCCAGTGTATGAAATTACTAAAGTGTGTATATCTGAAAGCTTAGGAACTTGGGTTTATGCAAACACTCCCTGCACCCCCATTCCCATCAAAGGCAGTTATTTAGCTGAGTGATTCAAGCTGTGGCGATAACTTATAAAGGGTGGGGGATAGGTGTGGTTTGGGGGACTTAAACCACATCTGTCTTCCACCCTTCATGAAATTATGCAGGTAATTGATTCAATTCATCCACTTCACTTTCTCTGAAGAACTGGTTGCCCCTACTAAGTCTAAAGAACAACCTTTGTTGTTCCCCCTGTTCACTAGCTAGCCAAATACTTTGCTCTTTTTCATTTTGCTCCCCAGACTACTTTCTAATATGGTTATATTTATGAACACCTCACTACACAGTTTCTAGCTGAGACATTATGCATTTGATAATTTCAGAGAATATTTCTTAGCAGCCCCAATTACTAACTACACTCCAACTGCTAGCCTCCTGCTCCCGGACAGTGCCCCCCCCCCCCCCACGAACACATACATATAAAACACATGGTTATGTTTTCTGTAAAAAGTAGCTTATCTGGCTGGTACTGAGGTGATTGCCTTAAATGTGTACTTCTTTCAATTGATGTAAACATCATCTACATGCCCATCATCCCCGAAGTCACCGATGGCATTTCTTCATCTGCAAATAATGATTTTCATTCTTAAAAGTTCTTTTGTGTCAGGAGCTTGAGCAGTGATGTTCTGTATTGTTTTGTTTTGGAATAAGGAAGGTTAGGTTCCCTTTAACCATTTCTAGAGAGAAAAATCCTAAACAGCCCTTTAAAAAAAAAAACATGGCATTAAAACAGACCGTCAAACAGTAAAAGTGGTTTTATTAGGACATTTAGAGACAAAGCAACTGGTGCTGTGCCTGGATTTTTCATCTCTTAAAGGTTGTTTTGGCCGGGCATGGTGGCTCATGCCTGTAATCCCAGCACTTTGGGAGGCCGAGGCGGGCGGATTGCCTGAGGTCGGGAGTTCGAGACCAGCCTGGCCAACATGGTGAAACCCTGTCTCTACTAAAAATACAAAAATTAGCTGGGCATGGTGGCAGGCGCCTGTAATCCCACCTACTCGGGAGGCTGAGGCGGGAGAATTGCTTGAACTCAGGAGGTGGAGGTTTCA
This sequence comes from Colobus angolensis palliatus, assembly GCF_000951035.1. Lineage (NCBI taxonomy): Eukaryota > Metazoa > Chordata > Mammalia > Primates > Cercopithecidae > Colobus > Colobus angolensis. The sequence continues at coordinate 2,166,331 of NW_012116077.1, forward strand.
GTGAGCCGAGATCGAGCCACTGCACTCCAGCCTGGGTGACAGAGTGAGACTCCATCTCAAAAAAAAAAAAAAAACAAAAAAAATTAAAAAGGTTGTTTTGATACTGTACAGCACAGTCTGAATAATAGCAAAGTTGGGGTTTACCATGTGACAGAGCTAGGTATTAAGCCCAAGTGACCTGAATTATCACTCTTTGGAGGTGACATCAACCCTGTCAAAGTGTAAATGATTTGTTGCTTCACTATCTTTCTGATATTAAATTTTGAGGAATGGGTTCAAGGCTGTGCTTCAGGGGACACCTACACTTATTTATCATGTAAATGAAAATGCACTAGACTACCATGCGATTGCAGGGGGATAAATGGGTTTTTTCTAAAAAAATATTGACAAAACCTATATAGACCATCCTGAGTAGACATGACAACAGGGTGATTCTAATAATCAATAAGATGATTTAATAAGGTCTAGTTGGTCCCAAGATTCCCCAACAGGGAAGAATAAGCAACTGCAGAGCATTTCCCCAGCCCCCTCCCTCTCCTTATGACAGGACACGCCAATAAAACTCCACCTCCTACTCTTCAGTGCCAGATGGGTAAGCATTTAGCCAAGCATGCTGGGAGACACACAGAACTGAAGCAAAGGAGTATCCGGATGTCTTGGATTTTCTTTCCATTCTGTTCTGTTCTGTTCTCCTAATACCATCTCATTACTAGACGTAGGCATTGGACGTGACAATCAACTGCATTTGAACTGAGAAGAAGAAATATTAAAGACACAGTCTTCAGAAGAAATGGCTCAAAGGCAGCCTCACTCACCTAATCAGACTTTAATTTCCATCACAAATGACACAGAATCATCAAGCTCTGTGGTTTCTAACGATAACACAAATAAAGGACGGAGCGGGGACAACTCTCCAGGAATAGAAGCATTGTGTGCCATCTATATTACTTATGCTGTGATCATTTCAGTGGGCATCCTTGGAAATGCTATTCTCATCAAAGTCTTTTTCAAGACCAAATCCATGCAAACAGTTCCAAATATTTTCATCACCAGCCTGGCTTTTGGAGATCTTTTACTTCTGCTAACTTGTGTGCCAGTGGATGCAACCCACTACCTTGCAGAAGGATGGCTGTTCGGAAGAATTGGTTGTAAGGTGCTCTCTTTCATCCGGCTCACTTCTGTTGGTGTGTCAGTGTTCACGTTAACAATTCTCAGCGCTGACAGGTGAGTTTCTTTTCTCTGTTATATTTGCCAGGATGTGAAATTGGGCAAAAAGAAAGGAAAGCTTGTACTTAGCATTTACTGGCTACTATTCTGCTTTTCTCACACTCTGTAACGTGGATGTGAGATTGGAAAATCTGGTGGCATTTAAAATAAAAGTTAGTGTAAGAATGTTAAAATTTCTGTGTTAGCATGGAGGAGAAGTTAAAATTGCATGCTTTATGGATAATTTATTTTTATTGTTTGCTCGAAAATATACTGAACGGGGTTTTTATTTTTCTCCAGTTTATTAAGTAAAGCAAATTGTTCCAGGTGTAAAAGAAAAAAAATTCATGCTTTATACATTAGTGCAGCCTAGTGGTGCAATATAGTCAACATGAAAACCAGCATAGGTGTGAAATTGACCACATATGCATTACTGTATCTCGGAAGAGTGGTAAAAAGACACAAGCATCTAATTTATTTGAAATTCATCAAATTAGCTAATGGCAGAAAAACGGTGAGGTTTTCAGCTCCCTGGTAACTTAGTATAATGTCATCACGTAATTCTATTTGTTTTCTCTATAGGCATTCAGTGACATTATCATTTCCAGAGAAATAAATTAATCTTGGTTGACTTTTAGAGCTCTGTGGAGCGAGCGTGTGAGATCCTCTTGCAGTCAGGGTGTTCAGATTCTGTGTTAGGATATTTTCAGTCCAAATACTCTGTTTTTCTGTGTTCCTATTGTAGAATAACTGTAAAAACATGAAAAAATTTGAGGCTCCAAATGTTAAAAGTGATGCTTTAAAAAGCCTAAAAGAAGCCTGTAAGTAATCGATGTTTGGCAGTACCCAAAGGAATAGCTTCTTCAGATTCTAGAATCTGAGAGGAGGAAAACCTTTCCCTGTGTCTTTTTAAGATTTTTGCTTTGACTGGTCTTATATTCTATTTGAGGGCAGACTGGCTTAATGACTATAGATTTTAAGGTGGATTTGTTTGAATGAGGAGGCATCTCTGTAACAGCACAGGACTTCTGATTGCAACTTTGCCTCGCCCTAAATCTGTCCACTGATCAGCTTGGGCAACGAATTAACACTTATAAACAGGGAAGAAATTAATACTCTCCTCTTTACCACATAAACCCTTGGAATTCTTCTCTAGGAAGGTTGATAACTGTTCACTCATGAAGAAAGGAAAATTAATTCAGTTTAACATCAGTCACTTATACAAAAGGAAGTCTTTTAGAACACTTAAGGTAATACCCAGGTGGTGAATCACACATGAAATCATGCTGATAAATGTTTATTTGTCCTAAATAGTCTATACATAAAATTGCAAATCTGGAATATCTCATAGGAGTGAATAATGGAAAAGGTGATTAGCATAAATAAAAATATTGGGATGTATTATGTGCATTTAAAACCATAGCCAATTCTAGTTAGTTAATGTTGACTTTGTTATATACATATGCATGCAGGGTAGAACTGGATGACCACTAAGGCAACTTCTCACCCTAAAATTTGGTAACTTTGACATTTATTTGGACCTTGCCTCTGATTATGTGTTTCTAGATACAAGGCAGTTGTGAAGCCACTTGAGCGACAGCCCTCCAATGCCATCCTGAAGACTTGTATAAAAGCTGGCTGCGTCTGGATCGTGTCTATGATATTTGCTCTACCTGAGGCTATATTTTCAAATGTATATACTTTTCGAGATCCCAACAAAAATATGACATTTGAATCGTGTACCTCTTATCCTGTCTCTAAGAAGCTCTTGCAAGAAATACATTCTCTGCTGTGCTTCTTAGTGTTCTACATTATTCCACTCTCTATTATCTCTGTCTATTATTCTTTGATTGCTAGGACCCTTTATAAAAGCACCCTGAACATACCTACTGAGGAACAAAGCCATGCCCGTAAGCAGGTATGTATTAATCAGTACTCATGCAAATCTAGTTTGAACTTAGAAGTGAAGTTCCTACTTTTGCACAGTGAGTAACTATGTATCTTCCTGTGTATAAATGCAATTGCAGTGTAGTATTTTTGTTGTGAGCATAGGCTCCAGTTTGAATCCCAGCTCTATCACATAATAGCTGAGCAATCTTGAGCAAGTTACCTAACCTTTCTGAGCCTTGGTTTCCTCATCTGTAAAATGAAGATGATTACTAGATGATATAGATGAGATGCTTAGGTGCCGAGTAAGTATTTCAATAAATGGGAGGACTATTACTATTAGAGAAGGGACAAGTAGTCAAAATTTTTTACCCTATGGAATAGTGGGGAACACTGCATAAGATGATACTACGAAGAAAAGCATCTTTTGTTTTAGAAAGTGTAACAGAATAAAAACACATAGCATATAGAACTGGCAAGAATCCATAACACTATTCAATGCAAACCACTTACACAGAGATGAGCAAACTGAGGTGGGGAGGAGGGAGGGGAAAGAGTGGAATGCAAGTAGCACAAGAACACGGTGACTCACAGAAGCTTGATTAAGAGCACTGCAAGAGCCAGGTGTGCCCCCCTCTCATAAATATGGGCAGAATAAAAGGAATGTTGCCAAAACATAGTTCCATTTAATTAAAAATATTTTTCTAACTTCTGGGGAAGGGGGAGAGATGATTCCATTTACCCCTTGATCAGTACACAGAAAAACTGTGCCTTTTTTAGAGCTAGTCCATTCAGTTAGTTTAACAATGGTGCTCATGAGACTGAAGTTGCATATTTAATGCCCATGTGAACCAGTTACCTTTGCTTTGTGACCACGGGCTATATATTCACCTAACTTAGCTCATTTCTCTTATTATTAGATGTAGGTAGGATTATATTCGCATACAAAGAACAGCATATTTTGGGTTTATTTCTTTGACTATATGGTTAGAATTCCTATAGAGTAAAAACAACTTTAGATACAAGCTTGGCAACTTTCATAGACCTCAAAAGAATATTCTGACCTAGCCAGCTTCTGCTGATGCAGTGAAAGCAGTTTTCTATAGCATCTCTCTGTTTTCAGTTACATTAAATTTTGGAGAATTCCACGGCATTCTTTGAGTTAACTGCAGATATCCTAGAGTATCTCGAAATTAGGGGGGAAGGTATATCTGAATTAGAGTTAATGAGTCCAGGATCAGAGGTTACCATGCCAATTGACTTGCTGTGTTATATAGTCACAGGCTGACTTCCTGCACATCCCAGGCAGTTAGCATACAAATGCATGTTCAAAGGGAAATCAGCTGTAATTAACTGTAAATTTCTATGTAAATTTATAGAAAAACTTTTTTAAATCTCTTACTGCTAAATGATTTTTTTTTTTGCTATGTTTCTTCCCCCTATAGATTGAATCCCGGAAGAGAATTGCCAGAACGGTATTGGTGTTGGTGGCTCTGTTTGCCCTCTGCTGGTTGCCAAATCACCTCCTGTACCTCTACCATTCATTCACTTCTCAAACCCATGTAGACCCCTCTGCCATGCATTTCATTTTCACCATTTTCTCTCGGGTTCTGGCTTTCAGCAATTCTTGCGTAAACCCCTTTGCTCTCTACTGGCTGAGCAAAACTTTCCAGAAGCATTTTAAAGCTCAGTTGTTCTGTTGCAAGGCAGAGCGGCCTGAGCCTCCTGTTGCTGACACCTCTCTTACCACCCTGGCTGTGATGGGAAGGGTCCCGGGCACTGGGAACACACAGATGTCTGAAATTAGTGTGACCTCATTCACTGGGTGTAGTGTGAAGCAGGCAGAGGACAGAGTCTAGCTTTTCAATGAAAAAAGCTGTTTCTCCTCCCAGCGTATGTATCCAACTCTAAATTGTGGGTAGGTGTATGATGTCCAGATTTTTGTTGTTTCAAAAGTGTGTTGAAATCTTAGGAGTGAAGGATCCCTATAAGTAAGTAAAAGACAAATCATTACTTTCTTCAAAGTACAAAGAGTAATGTCATCAGGCTTTCTAAATAAAATGAAGCCCCACTAAGTGCAGAAGGACAAGTTTATATATGCCAGTGAATAGTAAGGGAAGTCGAATGGGAAGGAAGATGTAACAAACAAGATGAAACTTAAAAATCTCATTTGTTGTGTAATCACATCTGTGATGCTTCTAATTCCTCATATACTGTGATTTGCATAAAATTGTGTTTGTGTTTACTGTGTGGTGTAAATCTAGAGATACTTTGTATGTGAAAAGGGGATCACAAAAGAGATAAAGCATCTCTTATGCTATTTGCTTAAAAATAAACCTTCACAGAATGGCTGCCCTTTTCCATTCATCTCTATTCCATTGCAGCTGAATCTGTGCAGTTGAAATGAGAATGTTTTGGAGTCAGCGAGTACAAAGCACTGAGTAAGGATCTGGGGCACACTGCTTGCCTTACTGGGTCAACACTTACTGACTTAAGGTAGTTTCAACACTTACAACTGCCATGGATTAATAACTGGGCTAAGTTATCATTCACAAATACTATTAAGAACTTGCCTTATTCATAGGCAGAATAAGTGGCCATGTTTATGGTGTCATTTGAGGACCCCTGTTGAAAAATCTGCAAACCTGCCACAGTGTCTGAAATTCTTCCTTTACAGAAATTCATTTCTTTCTGGTAAGCAGTGCCCTCTTTCTAAAAACATGCAGAAGTACCACATGAAATCCCTAACCCCTGGGTGTGCAATTGTGATCAGATCATCTTCCTGGTTGACTTTATTAAACCTGATGGGTGCCTAAGTCCTGTAAGTGTATGGTCTAATTAATCTCTGCCCATGGAAATCAGATGGAAAGCTCTGATTTTCTATCCTGTGCTCCTACCTGCTAACATCATTCGCTTGTTAACAATTATTATTATTATGTTTTAAACTGTTGTCAATAGACATGTCAGATTTAAATCTGTGGTTTCAGAAAACATTTTGGAGCAAGTTTAAATATATGTTTGGCACTACAGGTAAATTTGTATTAAAAAAAAACTTAATGTTTGAGTGTGCTTTTGGTAACGTTGAGCTTTCTTTAAATGGCTTGTGGAGTCGTGAACTTTTGCTAATGATGTGGCTCCAAAAGGTAATACGTATTAACATTAGACTTCAACTTTCTGTAAAATTGGTTTACTTAAAGTGGGGGGGGGGTGTGATACTGTATTAGTATTGTTTTAAAGTGGACACTGTAATAAGTGTGGAAAAACAAATAAATATGAAATAAAGTTTTAAATGACTCTCTGTAACTTTATATTCTAAAATCAATATTTCTGACAGAATATAATGGAACCCATTTTAAACCCAAGATGTTACTTTCAAGTCACAGAGCCCTAAAACAATCTTATTATTTTCCTCACTCTGAGTAAAAATTACATCTTTACTCTCCTAAACTCTAATAACTTTTCAGATATAACTTGATAGAAGTACCAGAATACAAAAGTGAAGAGAGCTTTTTGGAAGTTCATAAAACTAGAACTCAAATAACTTTTTTGTTTTCATTCTCAGCAATCCTTAGGTGAGTTAGGGATGTAACTCCCTAAACGGCTGTGTAGGGCATCAGCCTCCTTCCATCTGTAGTTGTGGTTGGTTTAAAATTCACAGCTTTGCTTTGATTTTTGAGAGGGTGGTCTCTTTTTCAACAGATTATCCTTGTCACAGCTAACCTTACAAGTAGTCCCTAATAGTCACAACTTTTTTCACACTGCCTATTGTGGTTCCAGAAATGTTTCTACGGAAGATTTCATTTCTTTGGAGAGAACTCTAAATGGCAGGGATAGGTGGGACATATGCAAAATAAATTCTGTATACATCTCAATTTTGCTCGGGGTCTTCCCTGACCCAAGACTTAAAATACGGACTATAATAGAGTAATACTCCACAAAGCATGAAAACACAGTCAAAAAGTTAGGCATAACCAAAATGTCCAGCAGGTAAGTCTTCGTCATTGAGGTGAAAGCACTACAAAACACTTACCACTGGCATTTCTGCTGAAAACAGCAAATTTGGGTTTGCAGAATTTCTGCAGTTTGAGTCAACTTAGGTCAGGAATTCAATCTTTTTGTCAGAAAGACAGAGTCTTTTTATTTCCACTAAGTCTTGAGATTACGGGATGTGGGGATAGGAAAATTCCTGGACAGAGTGGGCTTGAAGGAACCATTTTTTTTTCTTTTTTTTTCTTTTTTATTATTATTATACTTTAAGTTCTAGGGTACATGTGCATAATGTGCAGGTTTGTTACATATGTATACTTGTGCCATGTTGGTGTGCTGCACCCATCAACTCGTCATTTACATCAGGTATAACTCCCAGTGCAATCCCTCCCCCCCTCCCCCGCCATGATAGGCCCCGGTGTGTGAGAAGGGACCATTTTTTTTTAAAAAATCTGATTTGGTATAGTTCAGTAATTTTTCAGAAAGAGTTCCTAGGCCAGATAAGTGAGTCCTATCTGGAGTGCAGTCTCTGCTTTTATAGGTTAATGTATATTTATCCACCAAGAAGGATGTGGCCTATTAGGGCAGAAATACAACACAGATCACCCCATACAAAGGTCAGAGAGAGGCCAGGTGCTGTGGCTCACGCCTGTAATCCCAGCACTTTGGGAGGCCGAGATGGGTGGATTACGAGGTCAGGTGATTGAGACCATCCTGGCTAACACGGTGAAACCCCAGTCTCTACTAAAAATACAAAAAATTAGCCGGTCACGGTGGCGGGTGCCTGTAGTCCCAGCTACTCGGGAGGCTGAGGCAGGAGAATGGCGTGAACCCGGGAGGTGGAGCTTGCAGTGAGTCGAGATCCTGCCACTGCACTCCAGCCTGGGTGACAGAGCGAGACTTCCTCTCAAAAAAAAAAAAAAAAAAAAGGTCAGAGAGAAGAATGAAGCACATACTCCATACTCAAAGAGAAGTCAGCTATGTAGATTCTTCCTAGGTCCAGCATCCCTTTATGTGGCCCATCTACATTGCAGTCCCGGAGTTTCAGTAGCCACGCCTATCTTCATAACCCACCCACCCCCCTTTTTTTGTTACCTCAAGTGTTTCTATAACTTGCAAGAAAAAAAAAACTTGAAAAAGGTCACAGAGACAAAGATGCTTTCAGATTACCTCAGTCACTAGGGAGTTATTCTATGAATACACAGGGAAATGAGAAAAAATAGGAACCAGGCCTCATAGAGACCACAGCATGGTGCAATTAGAACTGTCAGATCTCACGACCAAACAGAATGCCACTACAAGTACAATGTGTTTACTTCTCTACTATCTAACTAGTATGTTGACTCAGTGACTCTCCTTCGCTGCTTCAGCTGCTCCTCCGTGGGGAACTTCTCCATAGCAGGCCTCTGTTCTGCCTTTTACCTTCCCTGGGTGTATCTCCTTGCTTCTTTGCTACTCTGACTACATCTCTGTATGTTCTATACTCAAACTTCCCGGGAGAGGCTCTTACTGGCTCAGTCAGTCAAATCCAGCCTAGAATGCAGAGCCACTCTGCCAGGTCACCACACAGGCCCTGGGCAGCCTTTGGGCCAGGATGGTTGGGTGACATGGGGCATAAGCATAAGAAACCCTTTCAGTCACCTGCTCAAAAGACGGTTGTAGTAAAGCGGCACTCAATGACATGTGCAGTAGGATGGTGTCACATATTGTCACCTATCCTGTGAACTCGGGAATGAAACGTGAGCTCAATAACACATTGCTGAAAACAGCTGTATGCTATTTTTGGATCCAGGAAAAAATATTTAGCAAAGTTTAAGCCTAATAAAACTCACATTACCTGTATCATAAAAATGCACACAAATTCAGTTCTTCGAGTTCCTACCAGAACGCGAACTTCATGAAAAAGAAATATTATTAAAAAAAAAACTAACCCAAACTATTAAAAACTATTGTTATCGTTGAAACCATAGATTCACACAGCGGGTACGTGGGGAGCCAGGATTTTCTAGAAGTAGTACTCAACTGCTATGTTTAGAAGTGAAGGTCACTGGAATAGTGAAATTATTTCTTCTGGGAAGGTTTTCCCCATCCTCAAGCCTGGGTTGTGATATTTATGGTTACACTAATGAGTTCCTCATTATTTTAAATGAATTAATATTTTTTAACGGCCGCTTTAATTTTTGTGCAGAAATATTGGTAAGTATAATCCACAAACAAACTTTTTTGGGGTCTTCAATGTTTTAGTGTAAAGAGGACCTGGGACCAAAAAGTTTGAGAACTGCTGACCTCCAGCATCTCATATCTGTCATTTGCCAACCATCCTAATTCTGTCTCCCCTGAGTTGTGCCTGTCTTGTCGACTCCCGGGTCGCCAGAGCCTCGGTGCAGAACCCTGCACTTAGTAGAGGCTGGATAAATACTTGCCCAACTTAAAAATATGGACCTTTTCATTTTCAGCAATGAGTGTAATTCCTGAAAACAAAGTTCTGTTTAGAACAAAAGTATGCTGTGTCTTTCTAAAAGAATGACAAAGAAGCGGAGTTTGCCGGCCAGTAGAGCTGGTGTTTACACTGGGATGTTTACATTTATGTTTAAGTTTCAAGTTCGAAGCTCGAGCGCCACTGAATCCTGCAGTACAAGAGGCAGGCAACTGCTGCCCCTCCCATCCTTCCCATGGAGTCAAACTTCAGCCAGAGGAAGGTATGAGAGCGATAAAGGAGAAGGCTGACGCCAGAAAAAAAAGTTGGCCCTTCTACCCCTCATTCGTTCATTCATTCGCTCATTCCGCATTAGACACCAGAGACGGTGCCAGGAGCTTAGGCCACCAAGATGAACAATATCCGGTGTCTATCCCAGGGAGTCGGAAAGAAACAAGTAAAAGACGCGGTTCCTGCGCGGAGGATGGGCCTTTGGGCGAAGGAGGCGCGTCGTTTTCTCCAAGCCAGAGATATTTGTCCTGCCCGCCCCACCCACTCCCCCAAGATGGCGTCCTCGCGACACCCGCCCGGCCACCTCCGCGAGGGAATATTCCCACGCCTTCCTTCCGTCTCCCTCGC
>NW_012116077.1:2177130-2204516 GCF_000951035.1 Colobus angolensis palliatus
GGGGGGCGGCGGGGCGCGAGCAGAGCGCGGTTGACCTGCCTTTTTCTCCTCAGCTCCGGCGTCATTTCGGCCTCTTAGTTCTTCTGAACCCTTCTCCTGAGCTGGGTAGGAAACATGAGCGGCAGCAACTTGGATGGGAACGATGAGTTTGATGAGCAGTTGCGAATGCAAGAATTGTACGGAGACGGCAAGGATGGTGACACCCAGACCGATGCCGGCGGAGAAACCGATTCTCTCGGGCAGCAGCCGACGGACACCCCTTACGAGTGGGACCTGGACAAGAAGGCTTGGTTCCCCAAGGTAGGAGAGTGCCACGGGCGCCACTACAGAGCGGGTCGCCTGGCCAGCCTCGCGGAGCGCTCCTCTTACGTTTGCTTTGCTGAGATCCTTGGTCCTAGCCCCTTTGGATAGCGACGCTTCTTTTTGTTGTGTTTGTTGGGGCACCGATGTGTAAAGGAACGTAAATCTTTAGGGTGGTGTCTTAAATGTAATTTTTAAGTCTTTTCTATGCTTTATTAATCTTGTCTGTGAAGGTCACAGTTGGTAATTACATTGATGACTGCTTTTTATTGCGAAGAGGAAAAACACCAAGAGCAAATTTAGTAGCTGTCCATTTCTGGTGGCCAACCCCACTTGTCCTAGGAACTCAGATGTTTAGCTTATGTACTATGTGCAAAATGCAGTTTCTTGATTTCTTTTTTAAAGTAGCTGTTTACATATCTTTACTAATTGAACTTTCTTTGCACCTTGCTTTACTTTCCTAGTAAATTTTGTCCCTAAGCGTATATGTTTGAACCATATAACCACAGGAATAAGACTGGAGACGCACAGAATACAGATGGAAAATATCTGTGTATATTTGTTTGGAGTACTTGGAAATTGCTAAATATTTTTATTTCAGCTTCGAAGTAAAATAAATAATGTTAAACTTGGTTCTGTAAACTTTGTGGTAAAAGTGCCCTTTTAATCTGGCTCTCATGAGCAGGAAAGGGCACACTAGTAGCACACAAATTGACTTGCAAGCCAGTGATACAAAACCTGTCTCCGTTGCGCGACTGGATGGCTGTTTTAAAAATTCTTTTGCAACTTTTCTTTCCCATTCTGTATTTGTATATATATCCCAATGCCTCCAGATTGTTAAAATTTACGATTTCACTTCTGTATCGGTAGTACTGGTTTTGAGTGCAGCTTTGGTTTCTTCAGCATTCTGAACACTTTTAACAAAGGTGTGATAATGGATTAATGTGTGACTTTATCTTTTTATGTTATTGAAGCCCATACCTCTTCAAACTTTGAGTTTTACATTTTCCCCATTCCATGCGTGCCTAATGTTGATTGGTGTGATGGTATAACTATATTTCTTTCATTTTGCAATAACACTTTTCCCCCAAAGGGGAGGAAGATAGATATGAGTTGGATTTGTCTTTAATTTGTTCTGTTAGTAAAAGATAACGTCTTAATTTGTGATAAAGTTAAAGTGAGCATTTAGTTTTACAGTTGTTAACTCCATTCTTTATATACCAAGTCAGATTTCTGTTCTGTGTGCTCTCTGCATACAGATATTTAAGTACTTATTGTACATGTATATTTGTGCATCTGTACAGTAAGAGAAAAGTGGATTTTGTGGTCAGATTATTCACTGACTGTTGGTTTTTATTGTTTTATTATCTGGTACTTCCTTTGTTGTATGTATTTGTAGCCTTAGTCAAGTAAACTGTAGAGAGGTAGTAATTTATAAATGAAACAACTAGAAAAGGTGCCAGCATCACTTAAAATGCTTTAAATCATATCTCAGACGTTTGCATTGATCATCTAAGTACTCGTGTCTTATTTTTTATCACCGCATGCACAATTTTCTATATAAGATGACTATTGCATTTATACTTTAATAACTACAACTATTATCCACAGAAACACTTCTGTTTTAAGTTGTGTAACCATGCTGTAAAAACACAATTTAAACTTCTTATGGGTGGAAATAATTTTGAATTTCTCTGTCTGGGTCTGTTGAATTGCTTGTTTAGATCACTGAAGATTTCATTGCTACGTATCAGGCCAATTATGGCTTCTCTAATGATGGCGCATCTAGTTCTACCGCAAATGTTGAAGATGTCCATGCTAGAACTGCAGAGGAACCTCCACAAGAAAAAGCCCCAGAACCCACTGATCCCAGAAAGAAGGGAGAAAAAAGAAAGGCTGAGTCAGGTAAGTGGTTCTAGCTTACAAATTTTAAGTGTATGGGTGTGCATATGTACAGTTGCTTTTCCGAGAATTATAATAGCTTTGAAGGAATAAGGTGAGTTTTTTTCTTAAAGGTAGTGTCAGAGTTATAAAGAATCAAGATAAACTGGCCATCTTTTTTCCAGATAGGGCTCTAAAACTAATTATTTGTCAAAAGATTTAAATCCTTTGAAAGCTGGGTAGTGATTTGAGTTAGTTTATCTTGGTCTTTTAAGAGTAAGAGAAAGGTCCTGGAAGTTTCAAGAAACTGCTGCTTTGTCAAGGTTCCATAATATGACTCTTATCTTTTCTTGCAAGTGTTTTATTTATTTAATTAATTTTGATTTCTAGGATGGTTTCATGTTGAAGAAGACAGAAATACAAATGTATACGTGTCTGGTATGTATAACTTTTTAAACAAGTTTAAGGTAGGAAATACTTAATTTTGAGATTTTTCATGAAGTGATTTTTAGCTTTCAGTTTCTCCAGAGTCCACTTTTTATCATTGTGTCATTTTTTGTTCAGCCATTTATATTAGTAAGGAATATGTGTGTTTACTACAGAACCAAGAACTTTAGTGTGTAACTTTGCATACCAACCTTTGGGCCTCATTAATGTAACTTACAGCAGTGAGTCCCTTCCCATTCAGTGAGGCCCTTAACAAAGCATAATTTTAATGTATATTTGAACACACAAAAATGTGAAATGTCTTCAGTTCTGTAAATGTAAAACTCTTACATACATTTAGAAAATCAACACTGCATTCACCTAAGTTATAGATTTCTAATTGATAGAATGCTAAGTAATTCACTTTCATGATCAATTATAATTTTTTAAAAATTTTTCTTAAATGACAGGTTTGCCTCCAGATATCACAGTGGATGAATTTATACAACTTATGTCCAAGTTTGGCATTATTATGAGAGATCCTCAGACAGAGGAATTTAAGGTCAAACTTTACAAAGATAATCAAGGAAATCTTAAAGGAGACGGTCTTTGCTGTTATTTGAAGGTAAGTTGTATGATCAAATAAGTTTCTTGTATCTTCGTTTTAAACTCAGGAACCAGGGCTATAATTTCTATAGATGATAACCAACACCAAGGACTACTCAAAACAGGATGTGAAGAAAACTGAAATTTCAGTTAGTACCTGTGTGTATCACATTGGTAAGATTATTTACTTGTTTTAAGAAAATATATTAACAGGTTAAAGTGTTATGTAAGTATGTGACTGGAGTGCTTCTTTTGTCTTGAAAAATTCCCACTGGAAAGATTTCTTTATTGATGTGTACAGTCAATTCAGACTACATTTTAAAAATTCAAGAAGAAAAAAAAGCCAGTGACATTTTAGTTGTCCATTGGAGTGAATTCCACCAGGGTTCAGCAAACTCCGGCTCTGTTTTGGTAAATACAGCTTTATGGAACACGGCCACACTAATTCATTTATGCATTTGTCTATGGTTGCCTTTGTGTTTCGTTGATAGGGTTGAGTGATTGCAGCACAGACCTTGTGGCCTACAAAGCCTAAAATATTTACGAACTGGCCCTTTAACAAAAGGACTTTTCTGACCCTTTTATTAGACCGTGAAGGAGACGATAGCTTATTCTTACTCCTTTAAAATATTTTTTTGAATGTGAGAAAAGAGAGAGTGATATTAAGAGACATTTGCAGAACTGCATGTAGTCATAGTACCATAAATTACACAAAGAAACCTCAGTGCCAAAGGCAGCCATCATTCCTGGAACACCTGCCACCTTAGGAGCGTGTGTTATACATTATCACAGGGTACAGAACAAATGATGACATGTACATAAGTCAAACCTGAAAATAATTACAGAGTAAAATCAAAATGGTAAAGCAAAAGTACAAACACCACAGGTGTGTTGTGAGTATACAGCATTCCAGTGGGATCAGAAGAGGGCAGGATTAAGGTGACAGCTTTTTGGGAAATAGGTTTTTGACCTGAATCTTAAACGTGATGGTAATGGGACGTGAGCATGACCATTTTAGGATGGTAGTTTTGTAATGTTCAAATGTAAGGAGATTTGAGAGTTTTATAAGTTCTTTAAGGATTATTCAAAAATCTGCTAACAGATTCTTAGGGAGTTCTGTTAGATTTTTTAAATGTTTTAAAGGAAAAAAAATAGAGTTTTGAGACCCATAGAAGTACAAGATTGTCAAAACAGTCAATTGAGTTCCAGAAAAATATAGTGAATTATTCCAGGACCCATATTTATGTGAGCAGCTGAGTTCAGTTACCCATTTTTGTTTTCTACAGGTCCTCTGATCTTTGACTCTGTTTGTATAGGGCTGATAACTGTCGTTTCTGTAAGACCCGGAATCCATACATGTATTTAATATAAAGTACAAGTCATCAAATAATTGTCTTCTACTTCTCAGTGTATTGCAGACTTAAAATTTAATGGATGAACCAAAAAATTAAAGGCTGGCTATGGTGTTCCCAGTTCCTTGAGTCATCTAGTCTTTTAAGTAAGAGTATTATAGGATTTTAAAAGAAATACACCTTAGAAGTCATGCAGATTTGCCCCCTTCATTCTGCAGATAAGAAATTGCGGCCTTAAGAGACAAAATTATCCAATAATAACAGAATTTACTGAACACCTACCATACGCTAGTCCTTATCCTTTGCATGCATTATTTCATTTAATTTTGTCAAGAACCTTGTGATGAAGGTATTAACTATTTCCATTTTACATATGATGATACTGGGGCTCAGGAAGCTTGAATAATTTACCCAGGTTCACACAGCCGGTTAGGGACAGCTGTGTCTCAGATGCAGGTTTCCTGGTTCGGATTCTAGAGTTCTTTTATCTCAAAGAGAGAAAAAGATCTCATATGTTAGTACTATATAAATATAAGAATTTAAATTATTTTATGTATAATCATCATTCATCTAAAAAACTCCTGAACTTTTATTTCGTTGTATAACTGACTATATTTTATCTTACCTTCATAAAGAGAGAATCTGTGGAACTTGCATTAAAACTTTTGGATGAAGATGAAATTAGAGGCTACAAATTACATGTTGAGGTGGCAAAGTTTCAACTGAAGGGAGAATATGATGCCTCAAAGAAGAAGAAGAAGTGCAAAGACTATAAGAAGAAGCTGTCTATGCAACAAAAGTTTGTAATTTTTTTCCCTTTTGAAAAGTTCTATATATTCTAGAGTATATTTTTGGTAATAGCCATCTAGTTTTGTTCTGTCAAATGTGCCTACATATTATTTTAAAATAATTTCATTAGATCATCTGGTACTTCTAGCAATCTATACAATAATTGGATAATTTAGCAGTAGTGGGAATTTTAATTTTCCAGGGTGTTTATTTGTAATATAATAAGGGCTTCAATGAACTAAGAGAAGCCATCTGTTTGGAAAACGTTGAACATCAAATTAAATAAGATAGTTAGGCTTATGTACCAGAACCATTAGTTTACCTTCTGTGTGGATTGAAATCACTTGTACCAGGGGCTAAATTTTTATGTACAGGTTTGTTATAGGAATTAGAAATGACAAGATTTTATAATTGTATTTACTGTAGTTGTGTGTAGTATCTACTTAATGTCATCAAATTTCTGTTACTATTCTGTTTGTTTAATATACTTTGCAATATACTAGTTTTAAGAAATTAGTCAAAATGATAAATACTTTTCTCAGAGTAAATTCTAGTGACACTTCTAACACCATGCTTAAACTAATTAAATATCATAAAAGCATTTAGTTGTGATGTCTCATCGTTTTTACAAGAGTAAGTAAAATTGCTAACCACATATTTTTTAAACAGTATCAGTAAAATTTATGATTGTAACAGAGTGAGTAGTTTTACATATTTGAGTGCAGTTTGTTTCTTATAATGATAAAGTACCTAAAAACCAATACAATTTAAAAGTATTTTTTAGCCTCAAAGTGTATCCTTCTGAACTCATAAATACTAGGAATTAGAGATTTTTCAAGGGTCTCATTGGAATGTTTGTATAATCAGACAACAGTTGCCCTGAAAAACATTAAATCTGGGGATTTCAGATACTGGGGCCATTTTGCCTCTGCCTTTTATTTTATTTTATTTTATTTTATTTATTTGAGGCAAGAGTCTGGCTCTGTCACACAGGCTGGAGTGCAGTGGTGCAATGTTGGCTCACTGCAACCTACAGCTCTGGGGTTCAAGCTATACTCATGCCCCAGTCTTCCCAGTAGCTGGGATGACAGACGTGCACCACCACCCCTGGCTAGAGACGGGGTTTCACCATGTTGGCCAGGCTGGTCTTGAACTCCTGACCTCAAGTGATCCACCCGCCTCAGCCCCCCGAAGTGCTGGGATTATAGGTGTGAGCCACCGCACATGGCCCCCTGCCCATTATTTTTATTTCAGAAAGTTTTCGGACTGGAGCTGTGACTGAAATACAGTTTGTTGTTGTAAAATCCAGTCATTATTAAATATTCAATAAAGTACTGTGTGAACAACTCATTGTTTTCTCTCTCCAAGTCTGAAGCAAAATTTACAGTTTGTTGTTACTGCTTCATTGCCTCAGGCAGTTGGATTGGAGACCTGAGAGGCGAGCCGGACCATCCCGGATGCGCCATGAGCGAGTTGTCATCATCAAGAATATGTTTCATCCTATGGATTTTGAGGTAGGAAGTGATGTGCTTATTGATATAAATGCTGATAGGCTTTCTTTCTCTCAAGGGAGTCTGGAGCTTGCTTTGCCCCATCTTTGTTATGTCACCTCCTACCCGTTTGTGCAGTGAGTAGTAAAGGAAGATGGAGCCAAGAAGCTACTTAAGTCTTTTGATTTCCCTTCCCTTTGTTTAGCCCAGTATTGTTTTAAAGTATATCTCAGATAAGACTGTTTAATAACCATACTGCACCCCAAACAGCAGCTACTTGGTATGAGAAACCATTGAAACATATCATCATTAAAAGATTTATGGGAACTGCTTGTGGATTTTGAGTGTAGGCCAACAAGTATGGGCTGATTTTGGTGGGGAGTACCAGCTTCACAATTGTAGATGCAAACTTCAGCTTGGTACTAAAAGTTACAATGCTTAATGTCCGTGGAAAAGTCCAAGAACAGCAAGTAAAAGTGAATAAGTACATCTGTTATATATCAACTTTTTAAAATGATTTAAAAAAAAATAAAGTGAATGGAACTGTCCTTCCTCCCCTCAAAAAAGTGAATAAAGAAGGAGCAAAGAACAAGGAGTTCTAAGGAATATTGTCATCAAAGTACCTTGTGTTACATTCTGCCTCTGTTCTTATCTCTGTCTACTGGGGTAGACTGATTTTATTGTTAGTGGAGAAACAACTCTTTATTCTCTTCCTGGTTCTGAAATTAGTGATAGCAAGTTATACAGAAAGCAGATTATACAGAGAAAAATGTTCATAATGTAAACTTCCAGGTTTATAAATGATCTAGTTGTCATCAGTGCCCATTCCTGACCCTTTTGTGCATTTAAACAGTCAAAATGATAATATAATTGTAGCTCCCTTAGCGAGGGCCCCACAATGGACAGTTCAGCTCTATCTCAGTGAATAGTGTTGTGATTACTGTGTACCAATGGAGTTTGGGCATCTTTTGAGGTCATTGGAAAGATACGTGTGGTTTATTTATGAGATTGATTGATGTCTCTTCTGACCAGAAATCTGGAAGAATTTTGAAATATAACAGTTTACAGTTTTACAGTTGCAGTGATAATGAAATATGGTTTAAAAACACATGCACGCCAGTTGCATTTTGAAATACTGTTTTTGCCAGCAATAACTTTAAAATAAACACATAGAATTACAAAACTATTAGCTGGGCTTGGTGGCGCATGCCTGTAATCCCAGCTACTCAGAAGGCTGATTCAGGAGAATCGCTTGAACCTGGTAGGCGGAGGTTACGGTAAGATCGCGCCACTGCACTCCAGTCTGGGCAACAGAGCGAGACTCCATCTCAAAAAAAAAGAACCAAAAACAGAACAAAACAAAACCAGATCATAGTCATTAAAGCAGCGTATAAAATAAATGCATAGATTGATCACAATAGTCTGCTAAATACAACTCCGGGATTTCCTATTGTTTATTACATTTTATCCCCCTGCTAAATAAGTGATTTGTTGAACAGAAAATCAAACACCGCATGTTCTCACTCATCGGTGGGAATTGAACAATGAGAACACTTGGACACAGGAAGGGGAACATCACACACCGGGGCCTGTTGTGGGGTGGGGAGAAGGGGGAGGGATAACATTAGGAGATATACCTAATGTAACTGACGAGTTAATGGGTGCAGCACAGCAACGTGGCACATGTATACATATGTAACAAACCTGCACGTTGTGCACATGTACGCTAGAACATAAAGCATAATAATAATAAAAAAAATAAGTGATTATTAGGTGACATATTTATTTCTGTGACTTGAGGTCTTTGATTCACACATTTCATACTCCTGCCACTCAAGTGTGAATGTAAATGCAAACCTAATTCAAAGTATCTGGAACCTCTGCAAGTAGAAATCTGTGTGTAATTTTATCTATTCTTGTTTCTGCCTCCTGCCTTCCTCATTGAAATACCTTATTTGAGTCTAAGGATCACCCCAGGCAGACTTAGCTTTACCTAGCTTAACAAATATTCTTTCCCCAAGACCACATTTACTCTACCTTGACCCCTATATATTCCGTTCAGTGAATATTCTTAAAGATAGAAGTTTCATGCTTGCAAATTCCTGATTTTTTTTTAATCCTCTTGGTTTAGTATAAACATTACTTTGGAGTTACAGAGCCTTTATACTACCCTATTTTGTTGCCTTCATGGCATTTATTATTATCTGAAGTAATTTTGACTCGTCTACTAGAATGTGAGCTCCATGACACCCAGTATTTTGTCTACCTTATTTGCTGCTGTATTCTAAGTACGTAGAATTGTGTCTGGCACACACTTGGCCCTTAATATTTATGTGATGAAGAATTGAAAGAATTACTAAATGAAACCCTTGTTATTTACAAGCCAGAGTCTTTTCATTCATCCGGTGGATCGGTGGATGAAACATTTTTTCTTCAGCATCTTTGCAAATGAAGGCAAATTTTCTTTTTAGATGCTTATGCCACAAAGGATGGTAGGACATTGTTTTGGCAGTGGTGGAATTAGTTCACAAAGAAATGCTTGGTGATGCTATCCTTGTTTGCCCACCTTCCTGGTCTCACATGGTCCAACTAGCTTGCTGAAAGCCTATCAGCAAGAAGAGTGACAAATAATCTTGCTTTTGTTCACTGTCTCTGAGCACCTGAACCTCAGTGTAGACCTGTGCTGTCAGATATGGTAGCCTTGTGTGGTTAAATGTAAATTAATTAAAATGAAATAAAATTCAGCTCATCACTTGTACTAGGCACATGTAGCTAGTAGCTACCATGTTGGATAATGCAGATATACAACATTTTCATCATCACAGAACCTTCTATTGGACAATACTGGTATAGACATCATATAACTTTTGACAGAAGTGTCCAACAGGAAAACCTGCTTTTATTGCATGTTTTGGGGGGGTGTTTGATTTGACTGAAGACTCCATATGAGCCTAAAGAACACACAGCAGCGTTGAGCTTTTTACTGGAAAACAAAACCTGAATTGTCAGGTTATCCTGAGGTATCTGAAAGGAGTCAGATTTTGGGTGGAGGGGTATATTTTGATTCCAAACAGTTAGAAGCAACATACCTAAGAATACTGTCTGATATCAGGGTAAATATTGAAGGCTAGCTAACATTTTTAATGTAACTTCAGAGGGTCTTCAGTATTTAATTCAAATCCTTATTTTAAAATGCATTGCCTAGCAAATTTGAATACCAAGACATGAAGAGTCAAAACTCAGATGCATTAGCCGGGCGTGGTAGCACACACCTGTAATCCCAGCTACTCGGGAGGCTGAGGCACGAGGATCACTTGAATTTGGGAGGCAGAGGCTGCAGTGAGCCAAGATCGCGCCACTGCCCTCCAGCCTGGACGACAGAGTAAGACTCTGTCTTCAAATAAAAAAAAGAAAAAGCAAAGCAGTGAGACATTGGTATAGAAATAAAAGTGATGCCTACCCCCACCACGGAATCACACTTCAATTTAAAAGTTGTTAAACATGTTGAAACAGTTTTTTTTAAATGTAATACTGATTTTCCTTGGTGAATAAAAGAGAGGTATTAGAAACAGTTTATCAAATTCTTAAAAAGATTTTCTTGAATATTGGCTTTGTACAAAAGTCTGTGCTATTTTCTGTGAGGTATCTGAAACTCAATAAAACAAAGTTCCTGCCTTCTGAAAGCACTCACTCTAATAGGAGCTAACCACACACACACACACACACACACACACACACACACACACCAAAAGCCATAACTTTTAGTCTCTACTCCTATTCTTCTCAGGTCTGATAATTTTGTATAAAGCAAATTGGCTGCTTCTCCAAAGCTGGGAATTATAAGTGGGGAAATCCAGAGTTCTGCCAACTGTAGTTTTAGAAGCCTCAGATTTATGCAAATGAGTACGATTTTATATTTTTTATTTTAAATCAGATTTCAGTAACTCCCTGCCAGCTTATTTTTGCTTTTTGAAGAACCTTATGGGAGGAAAGCCACAATTCTCTATAGTTCCTCTAGCTGATGAGAAAAATGAAAGCATGTAAGAAAGATAGATGCACTTAAATGTTTCCTAGAAAGTATAAGTCACCTTCAATAGAAATTTATAGATAGGATATTTTCATTTATATTTGTATGTAGTTGAAATTCAAGCTGATAATGTAGCTTTTCTTGAGCCCTTTTTGTGCCTTGGTGCTATGAGAGAGAGTTGGTAATTCCCAGAGGAAATCTTAAATCATTTTGTTGTTGTAGGGAGATTTCCACCTGAACTCTAGGCTACTAGAAACAGCAGTACTTGAATGTTCTTAATAGGGTCATAGTTGCAAGAAAGCAACAGCTAAGAATGTATTTTATTGCATGCTTCATAGCAGCTCCTTATTTGTAGTTCTGTTACAGTGCGGTAGGAGGCAAGACAAACAGTAATCCTTATAGTCTTTACTCTGTGAGTTAAAATAGCATCTTGGAAGCACAAAAATCAATCTTAGGACACTTAGTCAATAAAAGGGATATATTACTCTCTCTCTCCATTACAACATTTCTGTAAATAGGAATGTATCCAAAACACAAAGCAAAGGGCTCTCATCAGCGTGATGTTGATGCCCATGCAGAACATAGGAATTAGCAGTCTGACTGAATATGCGCCACAGGACTTCCGCCTTCTTCTCCTGCTCTGCCACTGTAGGCCCCTTCTGCTGCCCGCCATACTTGTCCATTTCCTTTGTTTAAAGCAGGGCAAACCTATAGGAGTAGCAGTGGATTGAGTATTTTTGATTTTGAGTTTTTAAAAAATTTTATAGACTGAAAAAAACAGCTCACCTTAAGCGAAACCTTTTTGTGTCTGTTGATTTATCAGAACAAGAAATTGGATTCTCAGGATTTATAGTTAAAGAAGGGAGCACACCCATTTTCATCATGCGTATTTTTCAGGATGATCCGTTGGTGCTGAATGAGATCAGAGAAGACCTTCGAGTAGAGTGTTCGAAGTTTGGACAAATTAGGAAGCTCCTTCTCTTTGATGTAAGTTCATAGCTTGGACATACGGATCCTGAAGCAGTCATTCCTCCACCTTATAAGTTCTTCCCAGATGTTAGTATACCCCTGGATTTTAGATTAATGTTTTTATAGAGTAGTCTACTATCTTGTGATAGTCATCTATTAGCAATAATGAGATGAACATGGATTACAAGCCAAGGATTTGATGGATTTGATATGCCTTGCTTATTTTCTGTCATCATTACCCTAGAGTACATGATCAGGTGAAAGAAGGTACAAGAACAATGTTTGAGATCTCTGGTTCCCTATTAGTCACATTTTCTCCTCTTTGTGAATTGTTCTCATCCTCCATATTTGGAACAATCAGGGAAAATATTCTCCTGTGTATTTCCTCTTCTCACCCTCTTTTTACTTCCAAAATTGACACCCAGTAACTAAGAGTCACCATTTATTGCTTGTGTATTACAAACTACTTTACATGTTATCTCACTTAATTCTCAAAACCCTTTGAGGCAGGTTAGCACTATTATACCCATTTTACAGATGGGGAAGCTAACACTTTAGAAATTGAGCACCTGGCCCAAGGTTGTTCATCTGGTAACTGACAGAGCCAGTATTTAATCCCAGGGCAATGTGACTTCAGAGTTTACACTCTTAACAATTATACTATCCTGCTTTTCATTAGACAGGGATGTCAGCAGAAACATTTCCAAGGACATTGTGCTTGGTTCTTGCTAGGTAAGATTAAGGTAAAGAAGCAGATGACTGCATGTGACTGGCTGGGATAAAAGGAAAGAAAGACTTCATACATAAAGTCTTTTACTTCAGAGTATCAGAGAGAACACTACTACTTACCTACTTCGTGAAATGTATGTGTTTTATTTTTAATCTTACCGTTCATTCCTGTTTTTTCTTTCTTTCTAGAGGCACCCAGATGGTGTGGCCTCTGTGTCCTTTCGGGATCCAGAGGAAGCTGATTATTGTATTCAGACTCTGGATGGAAGATGGTTTGGTGGCCGTCAAATCACTGCCCAAGCATGGGATGGGACTACAGATTATCAGGTAAATTCTGCAACTTGTCAAGGGCACACACATTGTTTCATTACCAACAAATACTGATCCTTCAGATCTAAATTTTGGGTTTGGTTTAACCTATTTAATGTAACAATGCTTCTTTTCTTTTTATTTATTTATATGTTTTAATTTTTTACTCTTCCTCTTTATTATTTACAATGCTTCTTTTAAATAATATTTTGCATTCAGAAGATAGAGAACTATTTGAGTTTTTCAGTTTATAAGTCTGAAAGTTTGAGGCTTGTTCAGAATAGTGATAAGAAAAGAACACATTCAACCAAATGTTACTCTTCCTTTGTATGCTGTAAAGTATGGACAGAGCTCAAATATTAACTTTTTAAGAGATGAGACATTTCTGCAGTACTGTGATATTTGGCCTTTATTCAAGTGATCTTCTTTAAGGTCAACTCTAGTAAATCAAGATGTAAAGTTTTGAAAACTGAAGACAGGGAATTGCTTTCCTAAGAAGAGATGCTTTATAAAATTAAGGTTGTTTCATCAATATTAGATATGTTCAGAAAAGTAACCTTTTGCCTAAAACTTATTTTAATGGCAGTCTCCATTTATCCACAGGTGGAGGAAACCTCAAGAGAAAGGGAGGAAAGGCTGAGAGGATGGGAGGCTTTCCTCAATGCTCCTGAGGCCAACAGAGGCCTTAGGCGTTCAGATTCTGTCTCTGCTTCCGAAAGGGCAGGGCCTTCTAGAGCAAGGCATTTTTCAGAGCACCCCAGCACATCTAAAATGAATGCTCAAGAAACTGCAACTGGAATGGCGTTTGAAGAACCTATAGATGAGAAGAAGTTTGAAAAGACAGAAGATGGGGGAGAATTTGAAGAAGGTGCTTTTGAAAACAATGCTAAAGAAAGTAGCCCCGAAAAAGAGGCCGAAGAAGGCTTCCCTGCAAAAGAATCTGAAGAGGGCTGCCCCAAAAGAGGGTTTGAAGGTGGTTGCCCCCAAAAAGAGTCTGAAGAAGGCAATCTCATAAGAGGATCTGAAGAGGGTAGTCCTAAAAAAGAGTCTAAAAAGAAGGCACTCAAAAATGATTGTGAAGAGAATGGCCTCGCAAAGGAATCTGAAGATGACCCCAACGAGGAGTCTGAAGAGGAGGCTGGCCCCACAAAAGAGTCCGAAGAAGATGACTCAGAGAAAGAGTCTGACGAAGACTGCTCTGAAAAACAGTCTGAAGATGGCTCCGAAAGAGAATTTGAAGAAAATGGTCTCGAGAAAGATTTGGATGAGGAAGGCTCTGAAAAAGAGCTTCATGAAAATGTTCTTGACAAAGAGTTAGAGGAAAATGACTCCGAAAACTCCGAATTTGAAGATGACGGCTCTGAAAAAGTGTTAGATGAGGAAGGCTCTGAGAGAGAGTTTGACGAAGATTCAGATGAAAAGGAAGAAGAGGAGGATACATATGAAAAAGTTTTTGATGATGAGTCCGATGAGAAAGAAGATGAAGAATATGCAGATGAAAAGGGGCTTGAAGCTGCTGGTAAAAAGGAGGAAGAAGGTGATGCAGATGAAAAGCTGTTTGAAGAGTCAGACGAAAAGGAAGATGAAGATGCAGATGGAAAGGAAGTTGAAGATGCTGATGAAAAGTTGTTCGAAGATGATGATTCCAATGAGAAGTTGTTTGATGAGGAGGAAGATTCCAATGAGAAGTTGTTTGATGATTCTGATGAGAGGGGGACTTTGGGTGGTTTTGGGAGTGTTGAAGAAGGGCCCCTATCCACTGGCAGCAGCTTTATTCTCAGTAGCGACGATGATGATGATATTTAATCCCTTAAACTTGCTTTTTAGGGAGAGTCCTCCATCTACATTTGCCTGTGCTTCAGGGTAATTACTAGTAGTGTTACATGAACATGTGCATAGTGGTAGGATACCATCAGATTAAAGCATTGAAGTTTTTCATTGTTACCTGTACCTAATGGTTTTAAATATATGTTAATTGATTGTTTAGTTAAAATGTCATAGTTACAATGCAAGTAAACTGGATACTTGTTCTTTTGTCAGATTTGTTAAATGCATGCAGAATAATATTTTTAAAGGCATTGATTGAAGTTTGTGATATTCATCAATAAAAGTAAGTTGATAATATGCAGAAACTGAAAATTGGACTTGAGGTAAATTGCATTGTAAATTCTTGATACTGCTTTATTTATACTGACGGTTGGCTTTTCTGAGGACTTGAAGAATCCCTTTGGAGTCTCCTTGCTTCCCGCTGGTAGTAGCACCTATGTCTCCATTTCCTCTCTATAAACCAGAACATGTTCCTAAACTCAGAAAACAACCCTCTGGATTTGCTTTTCCTGCCCAGCCCTTGCAAATTAACTCTTGTTTGTTGTCTACCCTCTTTCCATTAAAATTGACTCTCAGATGTGCAAAAGTGAATTTCCTGCGGTATGGGCCCCTTTAGAAGTTAATTCAAGTTAGAGGACCTCTTCCCAGAAAAAAATGTACACACTACAGTACACAATGTGTGTCCAGTTTGGGGAGGTTCATGGATGCCCTGAAGTTGAAGAACTTAATGCATGCTTCAGTTGTTCGTTTTTTTTAGAATCTTAGTGCCTAGCACTGTGCAAAGTTGTGTAGTCCCAATAAAATTGTGGGTCTTTCTTTATTATGCTTTCCAAATTCAGTATTGATGAATTTACTTCTGATGTAGCATTAAGAAGCTGTTCTCAGAAATTAGAAGCATTAAAATAAACTGCATTGGTGCTCTTTCATTACAGTATCTGTAAGTGTAACCCTCTAGATAGAGAAGAGTTCCTATACTTCAAGTCTGTTTTTATTTTGAGAATTTTTTAGATGATGTCTGGGATTTTGTAAAATCTTCAGGATTTTCACCAGGAATAAGTCAGTAAATGAGGTGAAGAAAGTTAAGTATAGAAAAATTGCAAACCAAAATAGTATTTCCTTTAAAGATAAGCTAGAAGCATTTAAACTTGAATTTGTTGGAAAATTGGTTTTCTAAATGAAAGGAAAAGAATGCTTTACCTTCCATATATAGTGGTTAGGACGGATTACCCTACAACATAAATTAGCTCTGAGACCATTAGG
Organism: Colobus angolensis palliatus; assembly: GCF_000951035.1. Taxonomy (NCBI): domain Eukaryota; kingdom Metazoa; phylum Chordata; class Mammalia; order Primates; family Cercopithecidae; genus Colobus; species Colobus angolensis. Next base: position 2,193,096 of record NW_012116077.1, read on the forward strand.
AGAATTTATTTCATTCTTTACGTTAAAATTCATAATTTTGGAAATCCAGAATCTCTCAAAAGAATATACTATCCATCTAGTCTGTTTTTTTAGATACTCCCTGCCACAATTTTGGGATGGGAAATACATTAAAAATAGAGTAAACTTTCACTATTTGGTGGGTTTTGTCTAAAGTCATTGCCACCCCTGGCAGGTTAACCATCTTCTGTGTGAACTCAAGTGTGTGTGTGTGTTCGCAAGTGTGTGTTAATGGATTTCAGTTATGCGATACTGTCCCGAATATTTTGACTTCAATTTGGTTGATACCACATACTCAGGTTCTTTTCATATAAACACACTGGAAGTGAAAATCACAAACACATGTAAAATGGTAAATTTATGTGATATAAACAACAGAAATTAGAGTCATAAAGCACACATAGCTACCTGTTTACTAAGTAATCAGATTGTATTAGTCCTGAAAGCTGAATTTAATGTGAGGCAAGAATACATCCTATTATCAAAAGAAAAATGGGAGCGGGGTGGGTTTTAAGCCCAGCAAACGCCCCACAATCACCTGACAACTATTAAGTTTAATGCTCCTTACAGCTGTAATTTACACAAACTATTGGTACATTCTGTCCTAAATGCATAAACCAGAAGTGGCTTCAGGCATAACTTTGAATGACTTGAATGCCCTGCTGTCTGAGTCCACAAGTACCTTCTACAAGAACAAACATGAAACCTCATGTTAGAAAAAAAGTATTTCTGATCTTTGCAATATTAATGAAATACTGAAATTATTACTGCTTTCTATAAAAGAAATGTAATAAGGGCAAAATTGGAGTAACTCAAGTACTTCCTTCTCAAGTAGTAATAGCTCTGGGCTCTGTGAAGCCCTGAGGAGCCAAATCCAGTTCATTTGGAAGCCACTACTTCTTCCTTTTCAGAGTATAATCTATTTTCTTGACGTAAATTATTTGGTCATTTCTGAGGCTTGGCAAGAAGGTAGGGATTAGCTAATATTCTGATTATGCCTTTCTCAATCATGTGAGTGATTTTTTTGAAAAGTAAACCAAGTATTTGTATGTAATACAGAGAAGTGCTCTTAATTAGTTTGAACAAAGCCACGGCCTGGAGAACAGTAGAAGGCTTATAAATTTGCCCTTTGTGAATATTTGTCAATTTTCTTACAGATTTTTCCTTATTGAGTCTCTTTCAGATACAAGCTGTATGCCTTTCTTTGGATGGTAACTTCATTTAAAATGAGTTTGCTCAGATGATTTTTGCCTCTTACCACACCTCATTTACATGATGGGCTTTGTGTATATCTTCCTAGTACTTCCCTGATGGAAGAAACACATGTTAAAATTATTCCCTTCTAAAATCACAAATTGCTACTGCAGATAGCCTGAATTCGTGGATGCCAGTTATTACAGGGGACGATTGCTTGAGAAAAAGACTTCATAGTATAAAGTTGACTTTTAGCTATTCAGAGCCCCACAGGTCTGTTTTACTTTCCATTTGAAACCAAGAAGATACTGCTCTCATGGTATGCCAGATGTGTTACACTCAAATATCACAAACAGGTTGGCTTATAAACATATTTGAGTTATCTATGAAACTTCAAGGCTGTGCTATTAAGATGCACTGGTCGTCCCAGGCTAAAGAAAGAAAGCTAGGCCAGCAGTGGAGCACAAAGGTGGCTTTTTTTGCTTCCAGTGTTCTACTTTTTGCACCACTTCTTAATGTTAAATAGTAGTGATAGTATTAGAAGAGTCAAGCTCTAAGAATAAAAGACCTTTTGATTTGCCTTTTTCCAGGTTTATAATAGAAATTAGGCTTAAATAATGATAAACCTGCAACATCTTCATGTAAACATTTCTAGACTCAACTATGTGTCTGACTTTACAGTTTGAAAATGTGATTATCTTGACCCCTTCTTTCTTTTTTCGTATTTTTATAATACCTTTTAAGTAAACAGCATAAACTTTGCTTTTTAGGCGATTCTTAAGAAATTAGAGAATAGGTTAATAAAAATGTGTACAGCACTTGGATGCTTTTAATGTCACATTTCACTGGGAATATATTTATTATCATATTGAAATACTAGTAGTGTTAGGCTACAGATTTAGCATATTTACACTTACTATAGAATCTATTTAATGTGGTTCAATTAGCAAGTTATGTATTTGGCTAGTATGTACCCAATAATATGCTAGATGAAATGGGGCAGTGAAGAAGAAAGACAGCATTAGACATGGGCCCTCCTCAACTGGCAGTTGTAATGTCTAGATTGAGACAAGACAGCCCCCCCCCCAAAAAAAAACCCAAAAAACAAAAGCCATCAACCCAGCAATAGTGCTTCTAGAGCCTAGAACAGTGCCTGGCACATAGTAGAGGCTCCATAAATATTTGTTCAATGAATTAATTTATCCCATGGATAGACTTACACACTCATTCATTTGACGAGGTTCATTTATGTCACTACCACCTTGTCATTATTGTTGATTTCAATATCAAGGTAGTTGATTCTATTCTTCCACTAGTCTTTCCACCTCAGCAGCCCAACTCTTCAAACCAGAAATCTAGGAATCATCTTTGATTTTTTCTCTCTTTCACCTCCCCCACCCCACATTGATTTCCTGTTGGCTCAAACTCCAAATATATCCCAAATCTGAATACTTCCCATCTCTACTCCCACCACATTAGTACGAACCACCATTATCTCTCACCTGCTTGCCTAAAAAAGCCTCCAAGATGGACTCCCCATTTATATTCTTGTCCTCTTCCAAATAATTTATACAACAGCCACGGAGATTTAAAAAAAATCACTGCCCCAAATGCCCTGATGTCTTTCTATCACAACGCTTTAATAGTACTTGAAATCCAAACTCCCTCCTATGGCCTTGCAACAAGGCCCTGAATGATTTTGGCCCTGCCTGCCTCTCCAGACTCATCTCAAAACTTTGCCTAGTCCACTACTCTTCAGTCACACGGGCATTATTTCAGTCTCTCATGCCTACCTCAGGACCTTTGCACATACCTCCACCTGGGATGCTCTTTTCCCAGCCAAGCTGGGTCTTTCTCATCTTTCAGACTGCTGAATTATTACTTATTTAGAAATCCTCACTGTGGTAACCCATCACTCCTCCCCACCCAAATCTCCCTTGATGCTATTACTGATGAACCTTCTCAGAGCAATTATTACACTCTCAGATTACCTTGTTTGTTTACTTGTCTTCCTCTTGCTCCTCCTTCCACCACCCTAGCGGCATGCCAGTTCAAATAGCAGGGCTTTGTCCCAGTCTCTGCTGTAACTCCAGTGCCTGGAATAGTGACTGGCACATAATCGACAACCATTTTTTTTTTAAAGGTTGAGAATAATCATGAATGTGTTGTATTCTTTTAGGGGCTCCATGTTTTTAGAATAATGTGAAGAACTTGGAGTAGGTTAAGGAAAAGGGAACATTCACAGTTATTTCTAACATAAAATCAATGAGATAAGATTTTGAAAACACAAGGCTCACAAGTAGAGTTAGTCACTGAGGACAAAAAATTCTATTATTAAAGACTTTTTCTTCATAGGGAACTGGATTTGAATAATAGCAAAATGTCTTGGCAAGATGTATTAAGCTTTTGGATAGCTAATCACTAGGGCTTCTCAGTGGGAAGCTTATGGAGTTCCTCATATCTCTTACTAGATGTAAAAATGTCTTTCTTAAATGAACTATGTGAAATTTCTTTTGGAAAACCCCTTGGTTTGATTTCTAAAATGATTTGATTCTCTGATTTCCCTACAGTCTTCTTCCCTGCCATCTTACTCTCTCTATCTGCTCTGTAGACAACAAGAAATTTTACCAAAATCATGTTATTTACAAACTTGTTTAGATCCCTTACAGCCTGACATTTATTATCTCTAATCATTAGAAAAGTATCTACATGTTTGATTAAAATGAAGAAATAGGAGCTCAATTCAAATGCAAGTGTTTTATTACTGCAGGAGAGTAGAGAGTTGGGTCAATTGGCAATAAGACTATATTTCACTTATTTATTTACCAATATTTCTGTGACAAACTTGGTGTTCACAACACCAAGGTACTGAGCTTCATTCTCCATTCCACTTGGTATTGAAATCACCAAGAATGATGACAAGAACAATGGTGAAGTCAACAAGCCACTTCCAGCGAATGACTGGGAGTGCGCATGAATATCCGTGGAGTACAAGAACAGGCCTGCAAATCTTAGAACTGTAGCCTGTTTATATCTGAGTTCTTGGGAGTTTGTTTATGAAACTTTCAGAAGTGCTAGTTAGACTGTTCATTGATACAATGAATGCAGGCTGTGAGCCAGGCATTGTTCTAGGTCTGGGCATACAAGAATCAATAAGGGGGAATTGAGAAAAGATAGACAATAGGCATATATTTTTTAAAAGATAAATTCAGATGGTAAATGCTGGGAACAAATTCAATCAGAATGATGCACTAGAGACAGCTTGGGGGGAGAAAATTCTTAAGCTGGGGAGATAGAGTGAAGGTTGCTGAGGAGGTGACATTTAAGTTAATACCCAAATGATGAGAAAGAACTTGCCTGGTGAAGAGCTGGGGGGAAATGATCCTAGGCAGAGAAAGCAAATGAAAAGACCCCGAGGCAGGAAGGAGCTTGGTGTGTCCAAGATCCAAAACAGGCCAGTGTGGCTGCAGCAGAGTGAGTGATGGATAGAGTGGTGGAAGATGAGGTTTAAGAGGTAATGCAGGCCAGACTGGGAAGAAGAGGGACTTGAAAGCCACAGAAAGAGGATGGCTTTTATTTGGAGTGTAATGGAAAGCCAACAGAGGGTCTATTTTTAAACAAAGCAGTGATGCAATCTGATTCATGTTTTAAAGGGATCTTTTTAACTGCTGTGTGGAGAATGAACTAGAAGAAGGAGATTAGAAAAGAGGCTATTTCAGAAGTCCAGGCAAGCAAAGATGGTGGCTTCAATGAGGATGGTAGCTATGGAAGTAGAGAGAAGTGATTGGATTCAGGACATATTTTAGAAGTAGATATAACATGAGGGGATGAGGATGTTAAGAAGTTTGGATATTACAATAAGTACAGATGTTTCTATTATAATGATACCTCTGAAAAACTTTATAGTATGCAAAAGTGTGTGCTAAAAATAATAGGGCTTATGGGAAATGTAGGGTTAGGGCAAACCCTCAAAACCCATGGAAATTTGTAATAGAGCATTAAGAAGAACAATAGCAATCGCAATAATTGTAAAAATGAAGTTTTCTCTCTGATGACATTTGCACCCCACATCCCAGCCAGTTAACCCATCATAGACTTAAACTCTGGGTCAGCTTCCTTCTCCAAGATGTGAGTCCTAGAGGACATTCACTTCTAATAGAGACCATTTTCATCAAAGTTAAGAAAGTGATCTGGGACATCGCCTTTTTCATTGTTCATGGTTTAACAAGGGGTTTTAAATGTTAACATCATTTAGCATTTATGGCTTTGCAGCATCTTCATCTGTACTCGCAGCCTTGTCAGATAGCTTAACATAGAAAAAACTATAGCCAATACTTAAACCATTTAATTAGCCACACTAGTACTAAAGAAAGGTCTCCGTAAATTTCCTGCTTTTTGCTCATGGTCTCCATACATTGCTAAGACCTTCTTTTTAATAGTGTGAAAGTTTGCCACAGATCATCTCAAAATGTTAACGTGCTAGAAAAATGGTGTGTAAACCAACACTTCCTGTGTTATACCAATATTATTTCCCTAACGCTTATTAAGTAAAAAGAAAGCCTTTGGACCTGTTAAGCAGAGGAGTAGTATGATCTGATCTGTGCTTCAGAAAGATCATTCTGACCGCTGAGAGGAGGACAAACAGTGAAAGGCTGGTGGGAAAAGGTGGCCGCAAGGGGTTGCTGCAGTAGTCCAGTTGAGAGGTGATGGTTAATAGATGGTTAGGCGAGGCTAAGAGTGGAGATGGTGAGAAATGACTGCATTCATTCTGGATGTATTTTGGAGATAGCGGTGATAGTATGTGCTAATGGAGTTAAAGTAGAAAGTAAGGGAGAGAGATTAAGGGTAAGAGATCAAGAATGACTTTCCAGGATTTTGTCCCAGGCAACTGAGTGACTGACGGGTGGTTTTAGTAACTGTGGTAGGGAAGACTGGGGAAAGAATAGGTTTGAGAAGTGGAGCAGCTGAAGGCTTCTGTTTTGGCTATGTGAAGTTTGAGATGTCTATATGACATCTAAGGGAGATGCCAAATAGGCGATCAGACACACAAGTCTAAAGCTCAAGGATGAAGTCAGAGCTGGAGATATAAACTTGGTGACGGTAGCATGTTGCTCATTTTTTTTTTTTTTTTTTTTTTTTTTGAGACGGAGTCTTGCTCTGTCGCCCGGGCTGGAGTGCAGTGGCCGGATCTCAGCTCACTGCAAGCTCCGCCTCCCGGGTTTACGCCATTCTCCTGCCTCAGCCTCCCAAGTAGCTGGGACTACAGGCGCCCGCCACCTCGCCCAGCTAGTTTTTTTTTTTTTTGTATTTTTTAGTAAAGACGGGGTTTCACCGGGTTAGCCAGGATGGTCTCGATCTCCTGACCTCGTGATCCGCCCGTCTCGGCCTCCCAAAGTGCTGGGACTACAGGCTTGAGCCACCGCGCCCGGCCATGTTGCTCATATTTAAAGCAAGGGACTGAGAAGCTGTCCTCAGGAGAGAATATATAGAGAGAAGAGGAGAGGACCAGACCACCCCTCACACACTTGAGCATTTGGAGGTAAGACATAAGAGAAAGGGCCAGAAAAAGAGATTGAGAAGGAGTGCTCAGTGATGCAGGAGAAAATGAGGAGAGGGTGAGTTTCTGGAAGGCTAGAGAAGAAAATATTTCAAGAAGGAATGGTTAAAAAAAAAAAAAAAAAAAAGGAAGGATCAGCTGTGCCAAATGCTGCTAGAAGGTGAGACTGAGGACAGAAAGCTGGCCATTGCCTTTGTCAAGTGGGAGGTTGTTGGTGATCTTTGTTAAAAGTCATTTCAGATTGAGTGTGGTGGCTCATGCTTGTAATCCCAGCACTTTGGGAGGGCAAGGCGAGCTGATCACTTGAGGTCAGGAGTTCAAGACCAGCCTAGCCAACATGGTGAAACCCAGTCTCTACTAAAAATACGAAAAACTAGCCAAGTGTGGTGGCATGTGCCTGTAATCCCAGCTACTCGGGAGGCTGAAGCAGGAGAATCACTTGAACCTGGGAGGCAAAGGTTGCAGTGAGTCAAGATTGCACCACTGTACTCCATCCTAGGTGTCAGAGTGATTCTGTCTCAAAAAAAGAAAAAAAAAAAAAGTCATTTCAGCAGAGTGCTGGGGATTCAGCCCAAATGGAGGGAGTGGAGAAGAGAATGGGAGGCAAGGATGAAGAGGCAGCAACCATGGGCACCTATTTTGAGGAGTTTTGTTGTGAAAGAGAATAGAGAATAGGGCAGATTCTGGAAGAGAATGTAAGGTTATGGGAAGGGTTTTTTTTTTTTTAATGGGTATTTATTATTGAATCTGGTTGCATAATGATGGGATACTGCAGAATAGAGAAAGGGCTGTGCAAGAGAGGAGAGGACGATTACAGGGTTGGAGCCCTGGAATAGCCTGTTTCCACTGGAGAGATGCAACCAAGTTGCTTTTGGTTGGGCAATTCAATTGATCAATGCAACTAATAGGGCGGCTAACGTCATGTTTAACCTTGTATTGTGTCCAGCAGTTTCTGCATCTCACTCCATCAAGCCATCACACATTCTGTACTTCTGTTCCGTTGCAGAACTGGACTAACTTTTAAGGGGATTCATGCAGAACTGTCTACTTAAGTCACCTGTTTAACAGCAGTGGAGACTAGGCACAGCAGAGGTGAGGAGCAGCCCTCATCAATTCAGGAGCATGTGTGAACACACCCTAGGTACTTCTAAAAATACTTTTCAGGAAGAAAATAGACCTTGAACGGATTTGGAAGTCTCACAAATGTAGGTGATTAAGGGATCTAGTGGAATTTGCACGCTGATGTAGAGGTGACCTCATTTGTACCCAGAGATTCAGAGGCTCTGGTAAAGTGAAGTACCCTCAGGTCAGTGCTTCCTAAACTTTAGCATGCAAAATCCAAGGGGATATTAAAACACTGGGCTCACCCACAGAAGTTTTGACTTAGTAGGTTTGAGGTAGGGCCTGAGATTCTGTATTTCTCACAAGCTCCCAGGTTCTGCTGCTGCTGCAGGACCAGAGACCACACTTTAAGAGCCATTGGCACAAAGAAGGGACTGATCCCTTCTTGATGGGGAAAGTGAGGAAAAGCTTCATAAGACAGGCAAGTGAGCTGCAAAGATGCATATATGTTGGACAAGCCAAGCACGGGAGGAGAGGAGCCTCTTATTTGTTCACTTCGGTGGCAGCTTAAGCTAAGTTGATCATGTGGTGATCAATGTTGATTGTTAGCAAAACTAATGAACACATCTGCTGTGCTACCAACCATGACCTCACAAGGTTTCCTCTTGTCCCCTTTATTATTATTTGTTGTTGTAGGAACACTTAACATCTACTCTTAGTGGATAGAACATGAGCTAAATTTTCTCAGCACACACACACAGGTAACTGTGTAGATGTTAATAGATATGTTAATTAGTTTGATTGTGGTTATCATGTCTACCTATATCAAAACAGCAAGTTGTTGGCCCGGCGTGGTGGCTCACGCCTGTAATCCCAGCACTTTGGGAGGCCGGAGCAGGCGGATCACCTGAGGTCAGGAGTTCAAGACCAGCTTGGCCAACATGGTGAAACCCCGTCTCTACTTCAAATACAAAAAATTAGCTGGACGTGGTGGTACGCACCTGTAATCCCAGCTACTCCGGAGGCTGAGGCAGGAGAATTGCTTGAACCTGGGAGGCGGAGGTTGCAGTGAGCCGAGGACGCGCTATTGCACTCCAGACTGGGGGACAAGAGCGAGACTTCGTCTTAAAAAAAAAAAAAAAAAAAAAAAAAAAAAAAAAAAAAAGCAACAACAAGAAAACACCAAGTTGTACACCTTTTAAAAAATTTTATTTTAACAGAGATAGCCTATGACTTTCAAGACATCACGAAGAGTCACACCAACCTCTCAATACCAAAAACTAAAGGGAGATGTCCTCCCTGAACAAGGAACTAATAGATTTGATGTTCTAAATTAGAAAATGAAAATGAAACAAAACTTCAGAGGACTCCATCTTCTTCTCCTAGCCATTACCAACTTGGGGTTGTAAATATCCTCTTTAAATAAAATTCAAAACTGCAACTTAAAAAAAAGATCTACCCTTTTAGCAGATTTTAAGTATACAATACAGTATCATTCATTAGCTACGGGCACTACGCTGTATAATAGATCTCCAGAACTTATTTATCTTACATAACTGAAATTGTCTATTCTTTAATCATCAATGCTCAGGTGTTCTTAACCAAACATTTGCCTTAATCTCTCTTGAGTGTGCAGCTTGGTATTTGCCCATTATTGTGAGGAGTGAAGATTATGAAATACTGATTTTAAGTAATGCAGTCTTAATGGAGATGTTAGTTTTACCAATTAACTATGATGTAAAAAGATTTGAAATATGCTCGGCTAATTCTGTACCGCAAATTTAGATTCTGTGAATCTCAATTGATTTATAAAGGAGGAAAGAAGGGAGGACAGCCGGGAGTGGTGCCTCACGCCTGTAATCCCAGCACTTTGGGAGGCCGAGGCTGGCGAATCATGAGGTCAGGAGATCAAGACCATCCTGGCTAACACGGTGAAACCCCGTCTCTACTAAAAATACAAAAAAAATTAGCCAGGTGCGGTGGCGGGCACCTGTAGTCCCAGCTACTCGGGAGGCTCAGGCAGGAGAATGGCGTGAACCAGGGAGGCGCAGCTTGCAGTGAGCCGAGATCTCACCACTGCACTGGGAAACAAGGTGAGACTCCACCTTAAAAAAAAAAAGGGGGGGGGACACATGTGTTTCATTTCCTACCATAAAATATAATCGATGATTAATAAACATTTCAGAAAAATAGCCACTGTTCCCTTCTTCTTACTCCAGAAAACCCTTGCTTATTTAATAGCTTAAGGGTCTACCCATCCTATGAAAACACAGTTTTACTGTCCCTTGCTATAGACTGATATTCTTTTGTTTGGTTTAGTTAAGTTTAGTTTTTAAATTAAGCAAAGACCAGTAGCATTATTAGTGTCTTTGGAAGTTTGCACAGATGAACACTGTTCATGCTGAAACATCCTAGTTGACTTGTAGTTATCTTACTACAAATCAGAATTTTTTTTATTAAATGCAAGTTTCTCTTAAAATATCTTTTAATATATTTCAAGAAATGGTATTTCTTTAAAATAGGTTTCATAAAGTGGGTTTGCCACATCAAAAATCAAAATTTATGTATTTATGTAAAATTTATGTAAACAAAATTTAAATTGTTTTAAATTTTGATAGATTTAGCCAAATTGCCGTCCAGAAATGTTGAATTGATTTACACTCACAAGTGTATGAGAGTGTTCTATTCCCATATTTTTGTTAATACTAGGTATTACTGACCTTCCAAGCTTTTGCCAATCTAATAGTTGAAAATGGTATCTTATTTTAATTTGTACTTTCCTGATAAGTAGTTAAGTATTGTTTTAAATGTTTGTTGACTCTGTATTTCTTCCTTTTTGATTTGGTTGTTCATATCTTTTGCTCAGTTTTTTTATTTGGTTGTTCATATCTTTTGCTCAGTTTTCTATTGGCTTCTTTGCCTTTTTTAACGATTCATAGAAGTTTTTTATATTATGGATAGAAACCATATGGATAGGTACTGCAAGTAGATTCTCTCAGTCTGCCCTTTGTCTTGTAACTTTATATTGGTTTTAGGTACACAGAAGCTCACCTTGTGTCAGTTGGTAAATCTTTCTCTTTATGACACCTGAGCTTCATGTCAGAGTTAGAAAGACTTTCCCCACTTCGATATTATATTTATTGTAATGTATTTCCCATGTATACATTTCTATATATTATTTCAGCAGTTTAATAGTTTAATTTTTAATGTTTACATCTTTAACCTTATGGTATTTCCTTTCATGTGAAGTATGAGAAACAAATTTGGGTGCGGAGAATTAACAGCTCAGTTTTAGACATATTAAGTTTGAGATGTCTGGGCCAGGTGCAGTGGCTCACGCCTGTAATCCCAGCACTTTGGGAGGCTGAGGCGGGCAGATCACCTGAGGTCGGGAGATCGAGACCAGCCTGACCAACATGGAGAAACCCTGTCTCTACTAAAAATACAAAATTAGCTGGGTGTGGTGGCATAGCTACTTGGGAGGCTGAGGCAAGATAATCTCTTGAACCTGGGAGGCAAAGGTTGCAGTGAGTCAAGATTGCACCACTGTACTCCATCCTAGGTGTCAGAGTGATTCTGTCTCAAAAAAA
>NW_012116077.1:2204566-2211999 GCF_000951035.1 Colobus angolensis palliatus
TAAAAATACAAAATTAGCTGGGTGTGGTGGTGCATGCCTGTAATCCCAGCTACTCGGGAGGCTGAGGCAGGAGAATCGCTTGAACCTGTGAGGCAGAGGCTGTGGTGAGCCGTGATCGTGCCATTGCACTCCAGCATGGGCAAAAAGAGCGAAACTCCGTCTCAAAGTGAAAAAAAAGTTTGAGATGCCTATTAGAGGAGACGTCTGGGCTGGAGATGTACATTTGTGAGCCATAGTTACATAGAAGACACTTAAAACTTTGGGCTGGGATTGTTAAAAGAGAGATTACAGAATCAGAGGAGAGATCCCAGAACCAAACAACCCCCGAGTTAATCTGAGATTTAGGGTTTGAGCAAAGGAGACTGAGAAGAAAGAGCTAGTGAGGTCAGAGAAAAACAGTACAAGGTGGTGCGATAATGTGAATAAGAGAATGTTTGAAGAAGAAAGGAAAGTGGTCAACTCTGTTGAGTGCCTCTAAGAGACTGAGTAGGAAGACAAAGAAGTAGGAATGGATTTAATAACAGTGAGATGATCGGTGACTTTGACAAAAGTAGATACACTGGAAAATGGAAGTTTAATGGAGTGGGATTAGGCATGAACAGAAGTAAGAAGTAGAGATAGTGACCAACCATGGACAAGTTCAAGAAGTTTTACTGCAAAGGAGATCAGAGAAATAAAAATAGAGGTGTGGGAGGGGTGTAAGAAGTGGGAGATGCATGGACATATTTGAATGAAGATGGGAATGATCCAGTACAGATGGAAAAATTAAGGCAAGAGAGAAAGGGGATAATCGAGTTTTAAGATAGGCCTTAAAACTGATGTTTTTCCCCAATGAATAGCCAGCTGTCTCGATATCATCAGTTGATTAATCCATCCGTTCCTTGGTAATTTGAAACCTCTAAAAATATGAAATTCCCATATATATTTGTACTCTATAGTCTGTTCCACTGATCTTCCACGACTTGGTCTTCCAAACTGCTAAGACAGTTTTCAAATTGTTTCCATTGCTATTTATCTATTTTTCTGACTTATTTTATTTCAGCAATTATGTTTTCAATTTGTAAGAACTCTGTCTTATTCTCTGATTACTTCTTTTTCATAGCACACCCATTTTGTCCTATGAATGCAATATTATCTTTGACATCTCTCAAGATGCTAATTAGAATTTTTCAAACATATTTGCTTCTGTGTTCCACATTCACTTTTCCCTCAGAAGTCCACTGTTTTGCCTTGTCGTTTTAGTGTTTCTGTATCATGCTGTAGGTTTTTCTTAAATGTCTGGTGACTGGCCATTGATACAGAGGTCTAGATTGCTATATTTTGGTAACTGGTTTGGGGTCCTCAGTAGTTATGGAGGTTACCATTCACCTGACAGGCCTCCTCTCTGAATGTGACAGAATTGTGCAGGTGAATGGTTGGAGGTGAGCCAACAGCAGGGCTCCTATTTATGAAATGTGGATAGACACATTTGGGTTGCAGTTTGGGTAGCTAGTAGCTTAGAGGTTGGGAAAGCATCTTATTGTATGTATACTGCTTTAGAGGACTTAACTGCTAGACCTAGATGGCTTTTGCCTCCATGTCCTTATGATGGCCTCTAAATTACCTGGGTAGTCCCACTTCACTCTCCAACCACAAAGTCCATGCTCCGCTCCCTCTCTATGCAAAAGAAGAGCTTTATTTAGAAAGCTATTCTCACTGGCTATAGTCAGGGGTGAATACTACAGCAAGATACTGTGCACAGAGTTGGAAGATGGCCCAGGAGCTTTGGCAGACCTTCGACTCACTTCTCTGCTTTCTGCTCCATGACTCACTCTAGCTTCTAGCCCCTGCTAACTCTGAGCTTTTTCTGGTGCTTCATTTGGAAGATATATGATCATTTCTCCGATGTGCTTCTCCTATTTCTATGTTAGCAGGGCATGAGTTCCACATTATAATTTTTAAACATTTCCTACTGTTTCAGTGAGGTCACATAACATAGCGCAGAGCCTAGAGGCCAGACTGCCTGGCTTGGACAAGCTATGTAACTTCTCTGTAGCTCTGTTTACTCAATTTTTAAAAAGGGGATAATAATAGTACCTGCCTTATAGAACGATTAAAATGCTTTAATACATGTCAATTGCTTAGTGTAGTACCTAGCTCACTGTGCTTTTCTGGTCTGCTGGTGATATCTTTTCTGGCTTTCTAGCACTGCTCTAGATTGTTTTCTTCTTATTTTTATATTTATTTTGGCATTTTAGTGAGATTTTGGAACGAAGATGAGACTAAATACAGTGGCTTCATTTATCTCCTTGAACTGGAAGCAAGCACTTGTATCTGAAAAAATAATGAAATGAACATTTTAAGTTAGTTTTCTAATATTTTGGAGTTTACCCTCTCTTGATTTACTTAGAGTAGCTCTAAGAAACCTTAGAGATCATCTAACAGAGCACCTTCACTTAAAAAAATGGGCAAAGGAATGAGAAATAACTTCCCCAAGGTTGAAAATCTAGGAAAAGATCCCAGACTAGAGTCAAGATCTCTTGCCTCGTAGTGCAATTCCCCTACCACTAAAAATAAGTAAATATTTTTATATTTACTTATAAATAAGTAAATACATAAATAAGTAAATAAATAATGGTTAACACATGTACCAAGATTAGAAACTCCATTATATCTGTGTGCATCCTATGTCTTTTCTCCTCTTAGAACAGTGCCTCCTACTATGGAAGGAGGCCTCCTACTGTGGAAGGAGGCCTCCTGCTGTGGAAGGAGGGTAAAGCCAATCCTTCCACCTGAACTTTGATCCCATCCTCTCCACCTGCTTTCTCCAGAATTTTATATTATTAATAACACCTTATTTCTGTGGTATATTCAACCTCTTGCTCTCAACTGGATCCTTTCCATTGGCCTTTAATGATGTCAATACCTATCCCTTTAAGGAAAAGAAACAAAAACCTCGTTTAGCACTTCCTAATCCCATCCCCAGATCCTCTTCTGTCTCTCCACTCTTCCACCTCCAAACTCCTGCAAAGTACTCTCCATATTGTCAGTATCAGCTCTGCCTCTCCACTTCTTTCATCCTACTTGAATCTGCCTTTGGCCTCAACACTCCAGCAAAGACTTCTCACTAACGTCACTTATGACCTCCATGCTGCTAAATCCAACAGACATTTTTAGTAGACTGTTCTACTTCTCAGCAGCACTTGGTACAGGTGATCAGTTCCACTATCCTCAAATACATTCTTCTTTAGGCTTTAGGATTCTAGCGTCCCTCTGGTTTTCTTTCTACCTCCTTGCCCATTCTTTATCAGTAATGTTTGCTGGCTCATCACTTCCATGTGGCCAGTAAATGTTGTCAGCCTACTCACATTCACTGACTCCTTCAATCCTTTCTCTCCACTGCAGCCAGACTGGTGTTTTTCAAAATGCACATCTGATTATGTCATTCCCACAACCACCGCTTCCCCACACTCCTCAGTACATATATCCTTAAACGCCTTTAATAGCTTCATATTGTTATTAGGAATAAGACAAAATTCTTCAACATGGCCTGCAAAGCCCTGCTTGCTCTGGCTCCGCCTGCCTTCCCAGCTCTTCTCCCACTGGTTCCCTCTCATTGCCTCCACTCCAATCACATAGCTTCCTCTGCTCCTGTCACTCAGGTTTGCCACGCCCCTCCCATTACACTCTTCCCTCCCCTCTTTGCTTGGCTAACTCCTCGTCTTATCAGATCTGAGTTCAAGCATTACTTCCACAGAGAGGGTACCCTGTCTTCCCTGATGAAGTCAGGGATCCTTATCACAGGCTCTTCTTTTACCAGGCATTGAGTCCTCACCGTTGCAGTTGTACATTTACTTGTGTGAATATTGGAATAATTTTTCTCCCCCTGCCACTTCTCATGTGTCCATTCAACAAATATTTACTGAGTCCTCACTACTTACCAGGCATTATTTTGGAAGGGGTGACAAACTGAAAACAAATAAATGTGCAATATGATACCAAGAGGTGAAAAGTGCTGTGAAGAAACACAAAATGGAGCAACAGGCCAGAGTCTTTGAAAGGCTGCTACTTTGGATAGGATAGAGAAGGTGAGCTAAACACTGAGTA
Source organism: Colobus angolensis palliatus (assembly GCF_000951035.1). Lineage (NCBI taxonomy): Eukaryota > Metazoa > Chordata > Mammalia > Primates > Cercopithecidae > Colobus > Colobus angolensis. Next base: position 2,208,653 of record NW_012116077.1, read on the forward strand.
CACACGGACACAAAGAAAGGGACAACAGGCCGGGTGTGGTGGCTCACGCCTGTAATCCTAGCACTTTGGGACGTCGAGGTGGGCAGATCACGAGGTCAGGAGTTCGAGACCAGCCTAGCCAATATGGTGGAACCTTGTCTCTACTAAAAATACAAAAATTAGCTGAGCGTGGTGGCACATGCCTGTAGTCCCAGCTACTCGGGAGGCTGAGGCAGAGGACTCACTTGAACCCAGGAGGCAGACGTTGCATTGAGCCGAGATCACACCACTGCACTCCAGCCTGGGTGACAGATCAAGACTCTGTCTCAAAAAACAAAACAAAACAAAACAAAAAAAGGGGACAGCAGACACCAGGACCTACTTGAGGGTGGAAGGAGGGAGATGATAGAAAAACTACCTATCAGGTACTCTGCTGATTTCCTGAGTGGTGAAATAATCTGTACACCAAACCCCCATGACACACAGTTTACCTATATAACAAGCCTGCACATGTACCTAAAGTAAAAGTTTTAAAAGAAAGGATAATTAAAGAAGGAAGACATGACTGAGCAGAGATTTGAATGGAGTGAGAGAACTCATCACAGGGATGCCTGGGGGGCGGGCATTCTGGGAAGAGCAAATAGTGAGGGTAAAGACTAGAGGGTGTTTAGCCTGTTCAAGGAGGAGCCAGGAAGTCAGGGAAGGGGAGTGGAGTGAAGGGGAGAGTGGTAAGAGATAAGAACAGAGATGGAGGCAGGGACCAGGTCAGGGAGGGCCTCGTAGGTCATGCTGTGGGAAGAGAAGCCACTAGAAGCTTTTTCTAATTGATACATAATATTTGTATGTATTTATGGTGTATATGTGATATTTTGCTACATGTATAGACTATGTGATGAGCAAGTCAGGATATTTGGGATGTCAGTCACCTTGAGTATTTTTGTTTGTTTGCTTTGGGGTGTGTGTGTGTGTATGTGTGTGTGTTTGAGACAGGATCTTGCTCTGTCACTCAGGCTGGAGTGCAGTGGCATGATCTAGGCTCACTGCAGCCTTGACCACCTGAACTCAAAGTGATCCTCCCCAATAGCTGGGACCACAGGCGTGTGCCACCACATCCAGCTAATTTTTTTTTGTTATTTATAGAGCTGAGGTTTTGCTGTATTGCCCAGACTTGTCTCAAACTCCTGGGCTCACATGATACTCCCACCTCAGCCTCCCAAAGTGCTGGAATTATAGGTGGGAACCACTGCACCCAGCTTCCACCTTGAGTATTTAGGTGTTGGGAACATTTCAAGTCTTCTCTTCTAGCTATTTTGAAATACTTAATACATTGTTGCTAACTATAGACACTCTATTCTGCTATCAAACAGTAGAAGGTTTGTTTGAATACAGAAGAATATCTTCTATTTAACTGTAGTTTAGAGCCTCTGTTCTTCCCCCTGCTCCCACCCACACACACTTCCCAGCATTTGGTATCTATTCTCTACCCCCATGAGGTCAACTTTTTTCATTATAATCTTTTAAACAAGGAGTGACTGCATTCCGTGTTCTAAAATGGTCACTATGACTGTCTTGGGATGAATGGTTTAGAAAGGGGTAAAGGTGGAAGTCAGGAGTCCAGTTAGGAGGCTGTAGTGGTGGTGGTCCTGGGGAAAAATGATGAGGGCTTGGACTACAGTGAATGTTGGAGAGGTAGTGAGAAAGGAGAGATTGGAAAGCATCTGGAAGATAGAACTCTCAGGATTTGTGGATGTGTTTCTCCAACCCCTCCAGTGGGTTTCCTTCTCACTTACAGGAAAAGCCAAAAGCTGTAGCGTGGCCAATGAGGTCCCATGTGACCTGGTCCTCATCTTCTTTTCCCCTCACTCCCTCTCCTCTAGTCACACTGGCCTGCCTTTCTGTGAACAGATTAAGCACGATCTCACCTTTTGAATTTGATGTTCCCTCAGGTATCAGGAAAGCAGGTATCCATGTGGTTTTTCCCCCCTCAGGGTTCTGCTGAAGTGTCACCTTATCAGAAAATCCCTTTTTTGGCCACCCTCTAAAAATTAGCATCTAGCCTACCACTCCCTGTTCTTCTACCCTGCTTAATATCTCTTTATAGTACTTATCACCATCTGGCATTGTACACATAATGTACACATGTGTATATATACACGAACATATAACACGTGTATGTATTTATTCCATGAGGACAGGGATTTGGTGTGTTTTGTTCACTATAAAACGCAACCCCCAGAATAGTGCCTGGCACACAGTTGGCATTCAATAAATATTTGTTGAATTAAATATTGATGAAATAGACAAAGAGAGGAGCAAAGAATGGCTCCAGGATTTGGGGCCTAAATAATGGTGCCACTTACTGAGGTAATATTGAGGGGTTTTTTAAATGAGGATTGGGATCCCCTCCTCCAAACCTCCTACCCTGAGTTGCTTTGCGTATTGCAGATTGAGAGAAGCCCTTCCTCCCTCTTTGGCCAATGGAAGCCTGTGACAAGTCCAGACTCCTAGGGATCTGAGCTCTCCTTTTCTTCCCATGGAGAGAGAGGGAAAAACTAGAGATAAACCAAACTGACTCTCAGTTCCTGAGACTGATGTGACATCGGTTTGATCTAAACCCCAAAACTGATGTTTTATTTGTTGTTGACTCTGTGTATGGTTTTGGACAAACAACTGGCCTCCCAGTTTAAGAGACAATCTCAAAAAATGCTTTTTTTAGTGCAAAAAGAAAGAAATGAAAAAAAAAAAAAAAAGAGCTACCATTTTCCTCATTCCTGCAGGTGCCCAACCAGGTTGACTTGTTGGAGTACATTTTCTGCATTCTTAATAGATAGCTAGCAGGAAACGCCTTGTACAGTCCCAGCTAGAGGGGCGGAAAGTAACAAGGAGGTGGGGGTACAAATCCTCAGCTCCTGCTTCCGCAAGCACTAAGCTGCTCTGAAGTGAGCCAGGCAGCTCTGGCCATCTTTTCCCAGCCATAGAATCAGGTGATGGTCCAGAATTAAGAGGTAAGAAAATCTGGGGATTTTTTCTGGGGAGGAGGAAAGAAACTTAACTGGGAAGAAATGGGGTAGTCATCAAATACTTTGCTCAATGAGAAATAATCCGGTCCCCTTGGGGATTTTGTTCCAAGTTATTGATTTAGCAAACGAACCCCTCTGACTTCCCACCCCACCCCAGAGTGCTAGGTACCATTTTGGAGAAGTGCGGTAAGTCCGTCCATGCAGGCAGATTATGGTAGAGTTCTGGCCAAAATGCTGGTTTGGGATTCTGTGCTCAGAGATCTTTTCTTTCTGTTTCTTTCTTTCTTTCTTTCTTTCTTTCTTTCTTTCTTTCTTTCTTTCTTTCTTTCTTTCTTTCTTTCTTTCTTT
>NW_012116077.1:2212049-2267916 GCF_000951035.1 Colobus angolensis palliatus
TTTTTTTTTTTTTTTTTTTCAGAAGTGTGGGCAATATTTGAGGGAGCACTTTCTGTCTTTGTATCTTGTGAGATGGGAAAGTTGCAAACTGCCTGTTGTTTAGTAATTATGCTGTTCTGGCAGTACCACTGGTAAAACTTGACCTTGGGGTTTTGTCTACTACGAGAGGCTTTTGCTATAAGCCAGGCACTGATATGGGAACATGTCCTCTGGGAGACAGCCACCCTTTCTTTAGCCTCACTGACATCCCCTTCAATCCAGCTTTGCAGCATCTCTTTCTCCTAAGCGAGACACACCCCAGCAATTAATTCATGAATGAAGAGACCTCTTATGGAGGTCTCATTTGAGGATGAAGCGTCTCATGTTTCTCCAGGTAGAGTGAGATGCAGTTCTTTATAGGACTATGCCAATGACAGTTCTCAGAATTTTAATATTCCTCAAATACAGTTTCTCTCCACTGTGGTCCAAGCGCAGCCCACGGAGTTGCTTGTGAGTCGATCCAGAGAAGTAGCCTATGGCTTTCCTTTTGATTGTGTGAGGTGTGGTTGGGGAGGAAAAGAAGGGCATAGGTAGTACTTATTCAGTGAATACTGAATTTATTATTCAGGATGCCCAATTGCCCACGGACTGAGCTCTCCAAGGCGAAGGGGCTGAAACACCAGCTCTGACTTTCTCTATCTCTAATATTTCCTGACTGTAGCCAGTTGGCCCGAGTCATCTGTGGATTCTACCCAACGAGATTAAGCACATGCTTCAGGGCCCTAATGTCCTTAGGGTCCTACCAGCTCCTTCCCATGTGGCTTCAAGGGGAGTTAGCAAAGAGAGATTGCAAGCTGTGTCAAGCCTGAACCTTGAGCAGTGGCCACTGGAAATTCTGAGAATGAGAGGGTGAATCCTCCAAAGGTGCTCACTGGTCCCTCCAGCAGCAGGCAGAGGCTTCAAGGAGAAGCCCCGAGGGAGCAGATGGAGTTGGGAGTTGCTGCCTGCGTTATCTGAAGGAAACCAGATGACTGGTTTAGGGTTCTGGCATGAGGCCCCCTAGGGATTAGGAGATAGATGGAAAGACTGAGGCCCATAGAGGAGAAGGTATTATTAGACCCAATGGATAGTCAATAAGGGATGGTGAAGGTAGGACAGACGTTAATGCCAGAAAGACCTGGGTTGAAATCCCAGCTCTGCCACTCCCTAGTTGTGTAGCCTAGGCAGTCTATTTCACCTTCTTTAAGCCCCAGATTGCTCATCTGTAAAATGGGGATAACAATACCTATTTTGAGGATTATGAAGATTGGAGAAGATAGATGTGTAGTTTCTGGCACAGAGTAGGTGTTCTGTAAACTGTAGCTTTAAAAAAGTACTGCCTCCATGCTTCTCATTGCTTTATAATTCATAATACCTTGGTTTTTATTTCTATCCCTTCAAGTATCGGAATAGATCATGTACTTTTTTTAAAATAAAGGAATAATTTACCTACAGTGAAATGCATATGTCTTACGTGTAAAATTTGATGAGTTTTAACAAATTTATCCATTCATGTAGTAACCATCTCCCTCATCAAGATGCAGAACCTTTCCAACACCCCTGAGGGCTCCCTCATGCCCTTTCCTAGTCAATCTCTCAATCTCTACCCCACAGGCAACCACAGTTCTGAATTTCATCACCGCAGATTATTTGTGCTTGTTTCATGTATGTGAAATTGTACAATATGTGGCCTTTAGTGTCTGGATTCTTTCACTCAACATGTTTTTGAGATTCATACATGCTGTTGTGTAGATTGGTAGTTTGTTTGTTCTTTTGCTGAGTAACATTCCATTGTATAAATATGTCACAGCTAGTTTATATATTTTCCCGGTGATAAACATGTGGGTATTTTCCATTTTTGGTTACTATGAAGAAAGCTGCTGTGAACATTCATGTACATGTCTTTGTGTGGACATAGTTTTTACTTCTCTTGGCTATGTGTACCTAGAAGTGAGATTGCTGGGTCACACGATAAGAATATGTTTAACTTTATAAGAATCTACCAGTTTTTCAAAGCGTTTGTTCGCATGTTTTTGGAAAGTAAGGGTGCAATGGATTCATTTTTGAGCTAGTACCTGGTTATGCTTAGCATGACTGTCAACCAGGGGAAACACTGGTTACTTAACGCCTACATTATGCTAGGTGCTAGGAATAAAGAAATGAATATGAAATTTTGTTCTCAAGGTCTCATAAACTAGAGAGAGAAAGAGACAGTCTATTAAACTCTAGTCATTTTCATTAAATTTACAAGAATGAATAGATCAAATCCATCTTTAGCCAGAGCACATGGCAAGTCAGATTCGGTGGTCAAAGGTAAAGAAGCATCCTGACAGGCTACTTCCCTAGTAAAGAAAGGCCACAGCATGTCTTGAAGGCCCACTGCATGCCAGGACCTGACCTGGATGCAAATAGACAGCCTCTGCCCACAAGGAACTCTCAGGGTAGGATATGATGATACCAATGATGGAACCCAAGTTTAGGGCAGTTCAATACACAGCTATTGAGCATCTACTCTATTCCAGGCCCTGTTCTAGATACAAAAGATGTGCTGGGGAACAGAGCTGACAACCTTACAACCTTTCCGGAGGTTTCCACCAATGGTGACAACATTGGTGTAAAAATGTTTTTTTGTACCTCTGCATTTTGTTCAGAATGTATCTGTTGGAGGCCTTATAGATGGTATTGTTTGTAATTGCTAGTTTCTAAGATGGGATGCGGGTAGGTGCAGGACATAGGCTTACATAGAGTAAGGCATCAGGGGAGTAAGAGAATTTGATGTGTTTACTTTGTGTGCAAGTGGTCAAGATGGAAAGCAATGCCTACTATTGAAATTGTCAAGCACCCACTGGATTGCCTGGTCAAGTTCTCCATGGGAGCCCATGCCTACAGGCAGTTCTGGGCCAACCTTGGCTCATTCGTTTAGGAGAAAGGCGCTTTCCCAGGAGGCAAGTTACTCTGCTATTTGGCCTCAGTGTCCTCCCACCTCCCCATTTCCTGATGTTCTCTTTAGTCAGTTTGTCTGATCATTCTCATTTGTAAGAGAAGGCTCCTTCTCAGCACTTCATGGAGATTTGTTGTGTTGTCCCTTGAAGACTGATTAGACAAGGCTTCTCAACAGCATTGTCATTGACCTTTAGAAGCTATGTGGCTCCCTGAGGCCCCAGTGAGCATGTGTACCTGGTGGGAGCAAATCACTTGCCCCCAAGGATACTGTTCACCCAAACCACAGCCAAGCCACTTGGTAAAATAGTGCCAGTGACATTTTGCCTTTGGTCCACAGGTATCACCTGTGTCACTCACTCACAATGGAAGAAATGAAGAAGACTGACATCCGGATGCCCAAAGGCAAGCAGAAGCCTATAAAGACAGAATGGAATTCCCGGTGTGTCCTTTTCACCTACTTCCAAGGGGACATCAGCAGTGTAGTGGATGAGCACTTCTCCAGAGCTCTGAGCAATATCAAGAGCCCCCAGGAACTGACCCCCTCGAGTCAGAGTGAAGGTGTGATGCTGAAGAACGGTGAGCATGTCGGGAGGGAGGAAGTTGGGATTCCCTATCAAGGCTGCCACGGACACACCAGTTCTTTGATGTACTTGACACACTTGAACACATATATGTTTGCTAAAGGCAAGTTGCTCTGACTAGTGAGAAGCCACACCCCTTCCTAGAAGTTTAATGTCAAAATGGGGCTGCCATCTACTGCTCCAACCTCACCTCCCCAGCACTGTCCTCCAGAAACTGGCTTCCTTCTGTCCTTCATGTTTGCTTTGATTTCTTTCTGGCCTTTGCACAAACTGTTCCTTTTCTGCAAAACTCTTCCTTCCCTTCTCCTAATTAACCCACATTCATCCTAAGATCACTTCTTTAGGGTAGCTTTCCCTGACCACCCACACCCCCAAGCATTCAAATATCCTATTACAGATTCTCCTGCCATTCTGTAAGCACTTGTCACAGTTGCAGTTTTTACACTTGTATAATTATTTGACTATTGCATACTCCTCCATTAAATGAAAGTTCTGTGAGGGCAAGGACCATTGCTGATTTTGCTCAATATCATGTTTCCAGCATCTAGAAACAGTGACTGTGATATACGGGACAACCAACAAGGATTTGTTGAATGAGTAAATGAACATACAAATATGCAAATTTGTGAGCACCTTATCTAGGTACAAAGAACCTTGAAATTTCCATAAAATACTAAAACATAGATTAGAATCTTGCTGAATAAGCCATTAGAACAGAAGTATGTTGCGATAGTGTTTAAATGTTGATAATATTTGCATTTTATATAATTTATTTCTATAAATGGAGTGTTCCCAGTTGTAGACAGGTGGTTTTGAAAAGTTTTGAAAACAAAGCTAGCTGGGCGTGATGGTTCACACCTGTAATTCCAGTACTTTGGGAGGCCAAGGCAGGAGGATCACTTGAGGTCAGGAGTTTGAAACCAACCTGGCCAACATAGTGAGACCCTGTCTCTACAAAAAAATTTAAAGAAATTATTCAGGTGTGGTTGCTCATACCTGTATCTCCAGCTACTAAGAAGGGTGATGCAGGAGGATCACTTGAGCCTGGGAGGTTGAGGCTGCAGTGGGCCGTGATTGCACGACTGTACTCCAGCCTGAGTGACAAAGCAAGACCCTATCTCAAAAGAAAAAAAAAAAAAATTAAAGCTACTGGAAAAAAAAACAAAAACGAAGTTTAATGTAAAAATGAGTGCTGTTTAATCAAATTAGTTCACCTATTTTATTATTTCCTCAGTCATTTTAAATGCTGGGTTTACTGCTCAGCACACAATGAAGCTCCACAGCTATTTACTGTTACCATTATCAGTATTTTTCTTCTTGTTCTGTTTTTTAGAGACAGGTTCTCACTCTGTTGCCCAGGCTGGAATGTGGTGGCGCGATCACAACTCACTGCAGCCATGAATGCCTGGGCTCATGAAATTTTCCCGCCTTAGCCTCGCAAGTAGCTAGAATTACAGGTATGCGCCACCACACCCAGCTAATTTTTAAAATTTTTTTTTGTAGAGACAGGATCTCGCTATGTTGCCCAGGCAGGTCTTAGATTCCTGACCTCGAGCGATCCTCCCACTTCAGCCTTCCAAAGTGCTGGTATTACAGGTGTGAACCACCACACCCAGCTAGTATTATTATCACTATTATTATTACTATGGCCTGATGCGGCAGTAACACCAAAGCATCCATGAAAAGAAAACACATGTCCCATGAAGGTGCTCCCAGCCTCTTCTCAACTAATAGTGGATGGTTTGGTGAGCAAGGGCAGGGGCCAGAGGGAAGCAGATGAATAGTCTTGCCACATCCCTTTCCCACCCTTCACAGGGCCAGGTGTGTCTATTTGGTAATTGTTAAGAAATAAACAGTCGTACATCTCAAAGCAGTTACTTCAAGAGAGCTAAGTCAAAATGTGCACATCAAAATATCCAGGTTGGAAGGAAGCCTTAAACATCACACTAGCAGGGGCTGTAGTATGACTTTCATGGGCCCTGGACACTTCTGTCTTCATGGACCTCCTTCCTCCTCAAAAACATTAAAAGTTACATTTTATGACTGCATTGGTATAAAGATGAATATAATCCAAGCTGGGTTCGTGTTTTAAATATATTCAGTATCATTGTCATATTCATTTTTTCTTCCAATTTTAAAACATTTTTGTGGGCCCCTAAAACTATTAATGGGCCCTAGGCACTGTACCTCCTGTGCCTAATGGAGAAGTCACCCTTGCCAGCTGGATGCGACTCAAAATGGATCCCTTTACCTTTTTGAAAGGTAAGGGGAGCAAATAGATCAGGGTCTGGTGGATTTCAAGATCTCTTTATTGGTGTTGCTGAGTGCACATGTTGAATGACTTGCTCCCAGTGGAAGACATACGTACCTCCAAGTGAGGGCCTTTGTGTAAAGTGGACAAGTGGGGCCTCTGCCTGTAGGCAAAGAGCTCCCCTGTTTCCAGATGCCATCCTTCTGGCTTTGCTTTTTGGGACTGGAGAGGGAGTTGATGTGTACCTGGTGTATTCATCTTTGCAGAATTTACTTCTCTCTTAGAAATTACTTTTGCAGTCAATCAATGCGGTTTCCTCACAGAATCTTGTGGGTTAAATAAACATGTGGAAGGGCAGGAGGTAGCAGCAGATACTAAAGGAAATGATGTGGACCTTGCTGTTAAAATGGGCAGGAGGGGGTGGGTGGGGAGTGAGGAGGTGATGTCTAAGAGTGTGCCGAATAATCACAGCAGGAGCAAGAATGACCATAGTCTTGACTCATTTAGGGGATTGATATGTGGTAAGAGCTGAGAAATGTGGTGTGTGGGAATCAGGAGATCTAACTGGCTCCTTGAAAGTATCAAAATCCCAGGCAGTTAATAATACACAGGCAAGTATATTGACTGGCTATTTGACTCTGATTTATTTCTGAACACATTGGCTTGGATTCATTATAATCATTCCCTTGTAAGCACCACCAAGCCATGGTCTCACTTCCTCTATTCTACTTGCCTGGTAAAACCCAAGCTGGGATAAAACCAGCTCTTGGCCTATTGCACCATTTCTTTGCTTCATTTTGCAGCAAAACTCAAAAGTGGTATTTATGTGTACTCTGTCTTTTCCTCCCATGCTCTCTAGACTCCATTCCCCTCATGCTTTCAACCTCATCACTCCTTGAAATCGCTCTTATCAAGGTTACCCAGTGACCTCCACTTTCCAAATCCAGTGGTCCCTATCTGTCCTCATCTGATTTGACCTATCACAACATTTGCTGCAGAAGATTGCTCTCTCCTCCTGAAAATACCTACTTCACTTACAGTCAGCCCATAACATTATGCTTTCTTGGTTTTCTTCCTACCTCCCTGGTTACTATTACTTCTCAGTCTCCTTTGCTATATGTCCTTCTCTCTCCAACTTCTAAACATTTCAGGGCCCCAGTACTCAGGTCCCAGACAACTCCTTTATCTATCTACACTTACTCTCTTGGTCTTAAATGCCATCTATATGTTGATCAATTCCAAATGCATATCTGCAACCCAGAATGGATTTCAGACCTGCCTCTCTAACTGCCTACTTGATCTTCACTTAACATGTCTAATAGGAAACTCAAACAAAATAGCTCCCAAACTGAATAAACTGTTAATTTCCCCCTCAACCTGCTCTGCCCACAGTCTTCCCATCTCAATAAATGGGAGCTCCATCCTTCCAATTCTTTGAAGTCATGCTTAACACCTCTCTGTCTCACACCCCACATGCGATCCTTTCGGAAATTGTGTAAGTTCTATCTTCAAAATATCCAGGATCTGACTGCGTCCCCTCACCTCCGCTATCACCTGGGTCCTAGAAGCTATCATCGCCCCCCGCTGAATTGCTGCAGTCCCCTCCTAATTGGTCTCATTGCTTCTTCCTTTCCTCTCCTTCAGTCTATTCTTAGGAGGGCAGTCAGAATGGTAGCATTAAAATGAAAGTCACACCCTAGCACTCTTCTGTTCAAAACCCTCTGACAGCTTCCCATGTCACTTGGAATCATATCCAAAGTCTATAACGGGGCCCTGCCTCATCTGGGCCCCTGTTGTCTTTCTGATCTCATGTCTTACCACTTTCTGCCTCACCCGCTCCAGTTGAGGCTCCTTGGTATTCATAAACTATGCCAACGACAATCCTGCCTCAGGCCTGCCCTTTGCACATGGTCTCTCCTATCCCTGGAATGCTCTTTCCCCAGATACCTGCATGGCTTCACCTTTCTCCATTCAAGTCTCCACCTGGATGCCACCACTTCAAACAATCCTTGTCTGAGCAATCTATTTAAAAAATGAAAGCCCCCACCCTCTCATGTCTGTCTTCTTACCCTGCTTCATTTTTCTTCTTAGCATTTGTCATTTGACAAATGCTAAGAAGAAATATACATAAATACACATTATATGTTGTATTTCTTTTCTTGACTCCTCACTCCCCTTACCCTCTGAGCTCCGTGGCAGTAGGGAGTCAATCTGTTAACTGCCGCTTTCTAAGTACCTAGTACAATGCCTGACACATGGAGGCGCTCAATACATACGGCTTGAACGAATGAATTATGGTTTTGATCACAAGGTGTTGATCCTACAGATGGGAGTCACCGTAGAGAGGGGGTATGGTGTGGTATACAGCTTTAGAACCACTCAGCGTGGGCCCAAGCCAGCTCCATCACTTACTAACAGTGTGATCTCCAGACATATCACTATGTGTATGTCAAGTGGCACATAGTAAGTGTAATGTAGTCCAAGGCTTGAGTTGAGTTTTTGAACAACTAAGATAGATATGAGGACCTGTGTTCAAAACACCAGGTTCACAGAGCAGCAGGCCTCTCCCATAAGCCTCCAGGTTTTCAGGGGATTTCTGTTGTATGGCTGCTGTAGAGTTTCCTGTGCCTTCTGACTTCACCTTGTATCCTTCTGTGAAGCCCCTGCCCGCTAAGGGAAGTTGGGCATGGCCCTGTTTCTTGCCTTAGCCAGCCTTCACAGGCCAGATAGAGAGGTGGCTTGCTTCTCCATCTTCCTTCTTGGTTGTTACATTTTCCCTATAAGAACCCCACAAATCCCTTGACTGTGGAGATGTTGTCTCCCTCACAGAGTGTGGTGCTGGCTAGGCAAATATTTGTCCACTGATTGAGCAAATGAAGGAAAAACTGCCTCCCTCAAAGCCTCTCTTATCACCACCAGGAGTCAAGTTTCTCATAAGCTCTGCTGCCTCAGGGGAGGGCCCCATGAAAGGCTTCCAGTCCCACAGAGGTTCTCACTGGAGGTGTTATATGACATACATATGGCTTTGAAAACGGTGGGAAATCTTTCAAGTGGCCTTTCATTACTGACTGTTAGTATCCTCTCAACCCCTGCAGGCCAGCACCAGACTGTCCAGCCGAACTAGGCCATTCCAAGGAGAACAGGCTCCCATTCATGGGCTCCCATGGCCAACTCGCCCACATTCTAAGGGCTGTCTGTTGAGCCAAATGTGCAAAGCCCAAACACAGAGACCCGTGTGGCTAGGAAATGCCGTCGAATTTCCTGGCTTCTCTTCCCCAATCAATGTTATGTTTTTATTTACTTATGTATAATTTTTACTGGCTGTACTTCAGAAAAGAAAACACAAGTTGAAGGTATCTTTGAATTATCTCCCTATTAAAAGGACATTGGGAATTTTAGAATCAGTAACTAGAGAAGCTTCAGTAACTATAGTTTGTAGGGGGCATGGTCCTGGTACGTATGCTACCCTGTGTTCTTCCTGTCCTGTCCCCAGCCCCAGGCCTGAGGCTAGCCTCAGGCCTGGCAACATTGCTCCAGGGCTGCTGAGAGAAGGTGAGAGGGTATATACGTGGGCACTCAGGGGTCTTTTATAGCCAGTCTCAAAGGATCCAGCCTCCTTCTCTCTCCCCTCCCATCTGCTATAATCAGTGAGGGTAGGGAAGAAATGCCGGCTTAAAAAAAAAAAAAGTGTAAATATCTATGTGAGAAATAGTCATGCTAGTTGTTTATGGCTCTTGTGAATATTGACAGTCTCCTGTCTTCCATTCCCGTAAGGAAAAGGAATCTATCTGCACAAACATATATGGAGCTCCCAGCAAATACCAGACACCACACTAAAATTAGTGCGTTTTACTTCAGTCCACAAAATCCACTGTGATTTATAAAGTTCAAAGACAAGCAAATTGAACCTATGGTGTTAGAACACAGGATATGGTTACCTTTTGGGGGTGTTGTGACTGAAAGGGGGTACGGTGTGCTTCTGGGGTGGTAGTCAGGTTCTGTTACTCTAGCTGGGTGCTCATTACCCAGTTTATGAAAATTCCCCCAGCTGCACACTTCCATTTGTGCATTTTTCTGCATGTTGGTTGTGCTTCACAAATCCATTTTGCAATGGATATTATTATCCTTATTTTACAGAGCAGGAAACTGCAGCCCAGAGAAGGTAAGTGCCTAGAGATGGGTCACACAGCCAGTGAGTGATAAAGATTGAAACCCAAGTCCATCGATCTCCAGAGCCAGTCTCTTGACTACCCCATTTTCTTGTCTTTGTACACTCTGACAATGCCCCAGCAAGAGGATTTAATACCTATAAGGACTATCGCTAATAATGTGTATAATGGCTAACACTTTTTGAACACTGTCTGTTGCTAGGGTCTGTCACGTGGATTATCTCATTGAATCTTCACACCAACTCTACCGGTTAACTCTATGTCCATTTTCCTGATGAGGAAACTGAGGCTCAGACAGTCAAGTGACTTGCCCAAGATCTCACAGCTAATATGGGGAGTCTATAGTATTTGCTGGCAGATGGAATTGATTTCAGATCTTAGCCACTCAACATTTCAAATACTAGCTCATATTCTGTATTTGATCTCTATTTTCAGTTGGGAAAAGGAACCTGGATATTCATCCAAAAACTAGGTACCCCAGGGAGGCAGCTCTGAAAGAGGGGGAGGAACTGAGAGGCCCCCCTGGTGCCCTGGAACAGGACAATCTCCTCGAAGCTGTCCTTCCACCTCCGGTGTTATTTTGATCTCAGTTAATGCAAACAATATGTTTTTTGTACCTGGGGGTGAATGAATGAAGTGCAAGTGCCACCAACAAAGAGAGCAGAGAGAGAAAGTCAATGTATACAGATCATGCAGGTCAAAGGTTGGACTTTCATAGTGCAAAATGTGCGTGTGTTCAGAGGACTCTTGGTTTCAACTTCACCATAAAATGAGATTTGTAGCCCATGCGTGGTGGCTCACCCCTGTAATCCCAGCACTTTGGGAGGGCCAGGCATTCAAAACCAGCCTGGGCAACATAGAGAGACCCCGTCTCTACAAAAAGATTTAAAAATTGTGTAGGTGTGGTGGCTCACACCTGTATTTCCAGCTACTCAAGAGGCTGAGGCCGAGGCAGGAGGATCGCTTGAGCCTGGGGAAACTGAGGCTGCAGTGAGCTATGATCTTGTCAGTACACTCCAGCCTGGGAGACAGTGAGACCCTGTCAAAAAAAAAAAAAGAACCCGCAGAATTTGCATTAAAAGATGCAGAAAGAGGGAGAAGAGAAGGAAGGAAAGAAGAAAGGATAGACGGAAGGAAATCAGGCAATCATGGATTAGTCATTCACAGCTGTGACTTGTTTTTTGGGTGTTTCATGGGTCAAGTGGTTTAAGTTTTTTCTTAAAACATAATTTTTACTATTTGCAAACAAAATATACTCCTTTTTGGAAATTTAGAAAACACAGATAAGCATTCAGGAAACAAAAACCACATGTGCATCCATGTACATGTACTAATTTTTACAACATGACATCATTTTGCACATAATGGGTTGTAACCTGCTTTTTTAAAAAATTCAACAATGTCATATCTACTTCTCCATGCCATTAAAAGTTCTACTACAACATCATTTTAATGGTTCAAGAGTATAATTTTATAGATGTACCAAATTTATTAAAATTTTTGAATATTTAGGTTGTTGCTAATCTTTCGCTATATTATACAAATCACTTTGAACATCCTTGTAGGTTCATTTTTACATGCATCATTGACTATATCCTTAAAATAAATTGCTACAAGTGGAATGCTTGGGTCAAAGAGTATACAAAAATTTTAGGGTTTTGATATATACCGACAAATTTCTTCCTAGAAGTGTTATGCCAATCTGCCAGACCTCCAACCCAAGGAACATGTGAAAGTACCCAGCTCATTGCATTCTTTGCAATATTGGGGAGGCATAGTTGGTAGGAGCATGAGGTTTGGAATCAGACACCTCTACCATTTTCTAGCTGTGTGGCCTCAGACAAGTCACTTTAACCATTCTGGGTCTCGATTTTCTCATCTGGGTTGCTGTGGCGATCACATGAGATCATGTATGCAGAGTGCTAAGTAAAGTGCCTGGCCCACAGTGAGTACTCAATAAGCAAAAACTATTCTATATTTACAAATTGTTCCTGCCCATCTCTGATGTGTTATTCCCTGGGAATGGCTACAGACTGAGCAAAGACTTCTGAAATCCCTCTTTTATAACCAGTATCTGCTCCAGCCTCCAAATCGGCCCTGAAGTGCTGCTGCTGCCTCTGCTGCTGTTATGGGCCCCTTGGCTCAGTCCTTTCTGCCCCTCCCTTCTCCAGCACTAGGTGACTGTTGGCAGGGAGGATTCTCAGGCCTCACACAATAATGACCGTCTTGCTTTTTCTCATGTTGATTATGCTGAGTGTTGCAAACCAGTAAAGAAACCCAGAGTGGGTTTCTAAACTGAAATGATTAATAATAACAGCAGCAACAGCTACCACTTAATTGAGTGCCAAATGTGTACCAGGCACTGTGCTAAACCTTTTACGTGGATTGTCTCATTCAATCTCATAACAGTCTCAGAGGTGGGAAGGGACTTGCTCAGTATCACACAGCTAGGAAGTGGCAGATCTGGGACTGGATTCCAAGCCTCTCTGACTTCAAAGTCTGTGCTTTTAACCACTTTCATCCTGCTCTCTTCGATTTAGAAAGGTTCAGTGGGGAAGGGTGTGTGTGTGTGGGGTGTGTGTGTGTGTGTGTGTGTGCATGTTTGTGTTTATGAGTGTGTACATGTTTGCAATTGTGCATATATATGTGTGTTTGTGTGTAAACATGCGTGTGCACTCATTAGAATAATACTTTTAGGGCCAGTATGTGATAGGCACTGTGCAAGTTCTTGGGGACATAATGGTGAACAAAAGAGAAATGATCTCAGCTCTCGCCAAGCTTACTGAATGATAAAGAAGACCAATAGTGAATGAATTAATGTAAGAATTAAGAAATAAATAAATTACTATATTACTGTCATGAAGGAAATAAATAGGGTGCAGTCACAGAAAGTAACAGGGTCACAAACTTTAGATTGCAGGTTAAGGGAAGGCCTTTCTGAAAGGGTGACATTTAAGTTTGTATGTTGAAAAACTAATCTGGAATAGGAAGCCAGGGCCTCCGTGCAAGGATAAAGTGGAGGGAAGGTACTCTGGAATGGAGGCAAACTCATAAATGCCTAAAGATGTTTTCTAGAGTGTTCTGGAGATTCCAAAAGTGTATATGGGTGGAAATGTGTGGTGCCTCTGGGTATGCTTGGAAGGCAGGGGGAATGGCCCGCCAGTTTCACCCAAAAAGGGCAGTGTAGGAAATGGAGACCAGCTCTCGCTGGACAGGTCTTGTCTCAGGATCAACAGCATCAGGAATTCTAGAGGGATGAATGGGACTAAGAGGTAGGGTCTAGATGCCCAGGGTTGAAGTAAGTGGAGTGGAAGCCATTTGTATTCCTGCTGAAAGAAAAATCCTAGCCTGCCCCATGTATCCCTGCGTCAGGGTGTTGCTCGCCTGCTCTCCACTCATTCATGTGGTCAGGGGTTTGAGAAGGCAGCAAATTCTGCCCTGGGGCTCCCTCTCTCACTTCTAGCGGTAACTAATAGGGGTCACTTGGATTAAAAAAATGTCACCAGGGTCACTTCTAGTAGCAGCAGCAGCCTTGAGTCAGTGCAGGTTTGTAGTTTAAGAGGACTTTACCCATCCACAGGGTAGGTGGGAGTGGCTGCTGGAGCAGTTGGCCCAAGAGGCCCGAGAAAGAGAGGCCCACCCAAATCCAGGGTCTCCACTCCATGGGCCACTGACTTCCAAGCCTAATCTGGAATGATGGGTTTCCCCAGGCCACCCAAGGCCCTCTGATGGGTCACTGTGAACTTGGGGTTAAGACACCCGGTGCATGCCCACAAGCTCCCATCCAAACTGTGCTCTGGGGCACCCAGTGACCATATAGGACTTTGGACTGTGGCACACCAACCCACTTCCCTTAACATTTCAGAGAATTCTAGAAAGGAAGCAGTTAAGGGAAATATTCAAAACATTCTGGGTCTCTGCTTTCCACATTTCAAGCATTCAGCCCCTAAGTCATATGTATGAGATCTGTAAGGCCTGTTCAGATGGAAACTACCTAGTTGTCAGGGGCTACGCTTTGTTTCTAATTTGTGCTTAGGACATGCAGTACTCTCATTCAATATGAAACACAGACTGTGATTACACCAAATTAGCTTAATCACACTCTTTGTGCACTGAATTGCTTCTGGCCTGGAGATATCAATTTTCAGAAGTAGCATTCACCCTCACCAAAACAAATCTTAATATATTGTCTTGCCTTTGGTTTCATAAGAAGGGCCAACCATCCCCCATCACTCACTGTGAATGGTGTGAGATGTTGGGGAGAATGTCTGCGCCGTGAGGACTTGGACTTCTGTTTCTATCCTTTGTGTTACACTGAGTGATGGCACTGCAGTAACACTGCGCAGGCCTCTCAGAATTTTTTATCTTGTACACAATCCAGTCAAACCAAACATTCAAGAGAGCTAGGAGAGGTTTGTATGGGAAACAGGACCAGTGTCCCAGACAGCCTCTCCAGCCGGCCAATCTTCCTTTGTCTCCACACCCACCCTCTCTCCATTATCTTGGATAGATGATAGGCTCCAGGGTTTAAGAACTGTCTGGAAGAGCTCTTTCCCTCCTCCCTTCTTGCCTGAATGGGTGTTGAGAATGGGGAAAACATTCATCCTTGTCCTGAGCTATCCTGGACATTTGAAATCTCAGATTCGGCGGCTATCATAGGCACAATAAGAATAGTGTGTATGGAACCAAAGGACACTCCATCCCTCTTAACCAATCCACATGAACTTTGCAAGAAGAAACTAAGTCACCTCTTGATCCTCAGAATTCTGCTTTTGCAAAATGGGGTCCAAGCAACTACTTCCCTCCCCATTACTTATCGTTCCAGCTCACTTCCCTACTTGGCTACTCTGTTTTTGCTATCTTGGCTCAGTCTCTTAACATCCCTGTGCCTCATATTACTCTGGAAAATGTGGTTTTAACTCCTAGAGTTATGTGAGTGACCAGCACAGTTCTGTGGAGTCCCCCTATTTGGTGTATTTAAAACGCCAGCTGTAAAATAAAGCCAGATGATAGCAGCAACCAAACACAAATCAAGCATGTTTGCTTCTAGAAAAATATCCTTAAGGAGCGAATTGGATCCGGGAGCAAAGGTATCTATACAAAGATGCTCATTGTAATGCTGTTAACATAATAGAAAACAATGGCAATAACCAAGGAGTGCACAAATGACATTTGTTAGTTATATTACGGCTTTACCATGGACTACTTACTGTACAGCACTTTAAAAAGCTGGTGTTTGGCTCTTCCTTCCTTCCTTCTTTCCTTCCTTCCTTCATTCCATCTTTCCCTCCCTCCCTTTCTTTCTTTCTTTTTCTTTCTTTCTTTCTTTCTTTCTTTCTTTCTTTCTTTCTTTCTTTCTTTCTTTCTTTCTTTCTTTTTCTTTCTTTCTTTCTTTCTTTCTTTCTTTCTTTCTTTCTTTCCTTCTCTCTGTCTCTTCCTTTCTTTTCTTTCTTTCCCTTCTTTCCCTGCTTTCCTTCCTTCCTTCCTGGCTTTCTTTCTTTCTTTCTTTCTTTCTTTCTTTCTTTCTTTCTTTCTTTCTTTCTTTCTTTCTTTCTTTCTCTTTTTTTCTTTCTTACTGAGTCTCACTCTGTTGCCCAGACTGGAGTACAGTGGTGCAATCTCGGCTCACTGCAACATCTGCCTCCTGGGCACAAGCAACTCTCCTGCCTTAGTCTCCCAAGTAGCTGGGACTACAGGTGTGCACTACCACACCCAGCTAAGTTTTGTATTTTTAGTAGAGCTGTGGATTCACCATATTGGCCAGGCTGGTCTCGAACTCCTGGCTTCAAGTGATCCGCCCACCTCAGCCTCCCAAAGAGCTGGAATTACAGGCATGAGCCACAGTGCCTGGCCTATTCATCTCTATAGGAGGCTTTTCATGATATTTTAATGAAACAAAAATGGCTTGAATAACAATATATGTTGAGAAAACAATGCATACATGAATAGAAACCAGTCCTAGAAACAGTACACTTACAGAGGACAATGGCTGCTTCTGGATATTATCATTAGGATGATTTTATTTTAGCTTTTCTTATTTCCTTCAAGTTAAAAATAAATAGAGTATGTATTTTAAAAAATCTACATCCATTTTGAAAACAATAAACACCTAACATGTCTTCTAAATCTTTCCTTCTCAGATGATAGCATGTCTCCAAATCAGTGGCGTTACTCTTCTCCATGGACAAAGCCACAGCCAGAAGTACCTGTCACAAACCGTGCCGCCAACTGCAACCTGCATGTGCCTAGTCCCATGGCTGTGAATCAGTTCTCACCATCCCTGGCTAGGAGGGCCTCTGTTCGGCCTGGGGAGCTGTGGCATTTCTCCTCCCTGGCTGGCACCAGCTCCTTAGAGCCTGGCTACTCTCATGCCTTCCCTGCTCGGCACCTGGTTCCAGAGCCCCAGCCTGATGGGAAACGTGAGCCTCTCCTAAGTCTCCTCCAGCAAGACAGATGTCTAGCCCGTCCTCAGGAACCTGCCGCCAGGGAGAATGGCAACCCTGGCCAGATAGCTGGAAGCACAGGGTTGCTCTTCAACCTGCCTCCCGGCTCAGTTCACTGTAAGGAAATGCCTACAGATACTTGGAGGGGTGCCCCTGATTGGTTGTGGTTGAGAGTGAGTGGGCATGAGATGAGGTGCCAAGACTAATTGCTGCCACTGTGGACATAGGGCTGCTGAGGGATGGAATGTTCTGCTTAAATGTTCCGTATATCTTCACTAGGCTTCATTGACATTCACAGTTTAATAGCTAAAGGGTTACATAGATAGCTAGCCAGATGGACTTGGCCCGAAGTACTCACCCTAGCCTGTCAACTTGGCCTTACCTTAGAAAAATGATGGGCTGCTGTCTAATATTGTAGGGTCCTATGTTTACCTCGTTGGGAGCAATTAAATAAGCCATTTGCAAAACAGAGCTCTGTGACGTACCTACAGACTCAAACTGTAGCCTCCAAACAGGTTGGCAACTTGCAGTGATGTCAGGCTCCAGGCAAACAACAAGGGCAATCTATACCAACTATCTGCTGCACACATTAAAATTCAAAGCGACTATAGAGGCAGCCTCATTGCTGCTTGGAGACCTAACAGTGCCTGGCTGTCCTCGGCTTGCTCCTGCACTCTGGGATCCTCCTGCTTGGTATCCCTTGAGTTCCTACTCCCTGACCACCACCCCTCCCCTGAACTAAAAACACCCTTAAGGCTCACTCACTTCTTCATTCACTCATTCACCCAGCAAATATTTAATTAGCGCCTACCAGATGCAAAATATCCATCAGAAAACAAGGCTCCCTTCTTTGTAAAAGAACGGGGAAGAATTGGCATTAATTATACTTCCACCAAAAAATCAACCTACTTTGTTGCAAGATTTGCCTTTCATATGAAACACTTATAAATATATATATATTTTATAGTTTCGTGGAACCAAGTGTGCAACCTCTGTCATTCTGTACTCTGGATGAATTTTGTTTTGCAGCTTCCTTGTCCATACATAGTGTGGCTCTAGTGTTCCATGCCTGAAAGAAATTACTAGAAGCTGTCTTTACACTGAACTAAGCATATAGTAAACAAAGGGCCTGTTCAGCATAGCCTACCTAAGTCAGGCACTGTGTTCTATTCTAATGTGGCAAACAAATTTCCCATTAAAATACCACTCTGTCATTTCTAGAATTTGATTAGGAATGTACTTAAGGAGTAAATCATAGAAGTGTCATGCTTGGGAAACCTGTGAAATTTCCTACCCCTCTACTCTTTTTCGAAAGTCCTTTCCTACTGGATTCACAGGGAAAATTAGGCCAACTGTGCTTGTGTATATGCTGTGCATACACACAGCAGAGCCCTGTTTCAACAGTTGGTTAGAACACAGATGGCTGAAATCATCACCTTCCAAACATAGCAACTCTTTACAGTTCAAATCCAATTCAGCAAATATTTAGTGAGCATCTACTGTAAGTCAGGCACATCATGGTGAAACTATAATGCAGGCATTGTCCTATTCCTGAAATCTCAAGACACGTTCACAAACAAATGGTTATCCCCAAAGTCTTCATGCTCTACTCATGTTGACACCAGTTGTATTAATTGGTGACTGGCAGTCCAGGATCTGTTGAGGAAGTCAGTGACCCCTAATAAGGAACACTGCCTTGGAAGATGGTGGACCTTAAAAACAGAAGCTTCTCTGTTTTTGTAGCATCTGATAAGAGAGAATATGCCAGATATTCATAAACTTAGGGCCAGGCAATGTGAGGCCCCTGGGATGCTACTGGGCACTTTCTAACCTAGTCCTAGAAATTTCAGTTCCAATAATGATTTTTTCTTCTTTCCTAGATAAGAAACTGTATGTATCTCGTGGATCTGCCAGTACCAGCCTTCCAAATGAAAGTAGGTATCTGGTCCAGCCTTTGATGGTGTGTGTCTGTATCTTGAGAACGAACTTGAGGAATAAGGCTTCTGTCTACTACTGGAGACACTGATAGTGTAAAACCCAGAGTCTTCAGTAATGGACGGGAGCCTTATTTCTACCACTCAGTGTTTTCATAGATACAATTTGTTTCATTTTAGCCTCAAAAAAGAGTGTATGTGCTTCTTATCTTATAAAATTTTATTTTGCTATAGAAGTAACTGCCCTTAGTTTCTTTTTTCTTTTCTTTCTTTCTTTATTTTTTTTTTTAACCTGAGCTGGACTTAACTGAAGTAGCCAAGGTGACTCAGAAAAATTAAGAAATTCATGAGGATGAGGATTTGCTTGCTGTGTCCCAGATGTTCAGTTGTCAGCCTAGTACACAGGGCCATCCCAGGACTCTGCAGTCAGGGAAAATGTCAACTGAGGCGTGAGGCCAGGACTCGGAGCTCTACACTCGATTTGAAAGTGGTGTCAGTAGGAACTTACAAAAGAGGACAATCTGGGTGGAATGACATGAGGATCTTCATGACCCGGGTTCAGGGTTCAAATGTCAGCTTTATTATTTACTTGCTTCAGGAACCTGGTCACATGTCTTAACCACTTCATGCCTCAGTAGCTTCATTTGTCAAATAAGCATAAAATAGTGCCCACCTCATAGGGTGAGGTGTGAGGAGTAAATGAAATAATGTACACCAATGCTTAGAATAATGGCTGGCACATTATTCTGAGCATCGGCATACATTAAACCATCAAGAAGTCTTTTTTGGAGGGCATCCTGTGTGCCCCAAGCTGTGCTCTGTGTGCTGTGTTTAAGAGAGGACTCAAGCCGGATATGGTGCCTCACACATGTAATCCCAGCACTTTGTGAGGCCAAGGCGGGAGGAACACTTGAGTCTAGGAGTCAGAGACCAGCCTGGGCAACATAGCAAGATCCCCATCTCCATAAAATATAAAAATAGAGAGGATCCAAAGGAAAAGCCACTACCACAACCCCTGATCTCAGGGATTTGACAGTCTGGTGTGAAGTAGGGGTGAGGGAAATCTATAGATCCCACTAGAATGTCAACCCCATGAGGACAGAGACTTTGAGAGGTATACCACTGTATCCCTAGCACCTGGCACAGAAATATACAAATCTGTTGAATAAATGAATGAGTGAATGCTGGAAACAATAAAAGAGCATTTAACAAGGAAACGGTAAGAAAATGTAGTAATGCAGTAAAAATTATTCCAATGTAGTAAAAATTATTCTGTTTGATGCCCTTGTGTGAGAGACAAACAAACAAAACAAAAACCAACCCTGGTGATTAATTGGCCATGCCTCCATGAGGAGATTCATTTAGAGCTGGTTCAAAAGCCTAAGCATGGCCAAGGCAGACATCACATAAGTCTCTGCCCAAGGAAATGAGCTCTGCTGGCCTCCTAACTTATGAAAGGCAAGGATTGTGGTGTTTCTTGAGTACTTGTTAATAGTTTCTACATTTATTTATTGTGAGTCTCAGAATTACTGATAACTTGATGCTTAAAATTGTTCATAGACTAAAACTAACAGCAACAACAACATGTATTGGGTGTTGACTATGAGCCACATACCACATACTCCATCTTGCTCAGTCCCCACCATGATCTTGTGAGGTGTATATGAATATGTCCTAGGTGCTTTACTCAACCTATATTCAGCAAATAGTGATTGAATGAATGAATATCCCCATTTTATAGATGAGGAAACTGGATCTCAAAAAGGTGAAAGGACTTGCCTTAAGTCACAGCAGCAAGTGGCAGACGCAGTATTATCTTTTTGCTCTCACAGTGTCATAAAATTATCAAAAACAATTCCAAGTTAAATGAAGTGTACAACAGTGAAAATTAGCCACTGGTGAGATTATTTTACCACAAATGAGTTCACTGTCTATCTGGGGCAAGGGTACTATCCTAAAATAAAGGAAGGGGGATGCAGAAGGCTCAGAAAGCAAGCAAAAGAGCAAAGAAAAATATGCCTTCGGGAAAGGGGGTAGGGGACGATCTTCCCTTGCACAGAGTAGTTGAGGAAAAGTGGCTATGCCAACAGGCCCAAGTCCGCCCTTCTACCACTGTGGCCCCAGGCAGAGGGAGGTAGCATGGAGCTGAGAGGAAGAGAAGGGACTTCCTAGGGCTCCAAGTAAAAGGACAACGGAACCCAGCAAAGCCCATGCTCTTAAGCATGACACCAGTCTTCCAATCTTGCCTGATGGTACGAATCACCTGGGAAGCTTGTTCATTGCCCAGATCCTGCTCCCCCACTTCCTGGGGGAGTACATTTGGCATGAGACTCAGTTGGCTCTTCATGTTTTATTCTTTTTTTTTTTTTTTTTGAGACGGAGTTTTGCTCTTATGGCCCAGGCTGGAGTGCAATGGTTCAATTTCGGCTCACTGTAACCTCTGCCTCCCAGGTTCAAGCAATTCTCCTGCCTCAGTCTCCCAAGTAGCTGGGATTACAGGCTCCTGCCACCATGCCTGGCTAATTTTTTGTATTTTTAGTAGAAATGGAGTTTCACCATGTTGGTCAGGCTGGTCTTGAACTCCTGAACTCAGGTGATCTGCCCACCTTGGCCTCCCAAAGTGCTGGGATTACAGGCATGAGCCACCTCACCTAGCCTCATGTCTTATTCTTTATATGATTTATATTAACTTCATTTCAAAGTGAACTACATGAACCTTTCAGTGGAGATTTAGGTTGTTCTGAAAGATTTCCTATGTGAAGCTCCAGAAAAATATTTGTCAAGGAAGGGAGGCAGAGTCTCCTCCTGCCCCTCCAACATGGCCCTAGTCCCCTCATGTGGGCTGTCATGCATCTATGAAGCAAGTGCATATGGAGCAGAAGAGTCATCAGAGCCAGAAGGGTAGTCAGAGAGACCTTGGAGAAAGACATTCTGGAGGTGAGTCTCACAAATGTTGGTCAAAAGTTTTAGTGAATTTGATTTTATCTTTTGGTCAGTAGAAATAGATGCTGGTTATGTATTGCTTCAATGGCTACAAATCATAATAACAGTTGATATTGCTGATTGCCAGACACAGGACTATAATATACATTGGAGATATAACAGTGAATAAAATTGTCTTGGTCCCTGCCCTCATAAAGTTAATAGTTTCGTGGGGAAGACATGCCCACCCCCAAAGGGAAAATACAAAATATTTGCAAGTTATGATAAGTGGAGTGAGGAAAACACATGAAGTGTTGAAATAGGGAAAAATGGGAGCCAACTTTAGATAAAGTGTTCAAGGGAGGCCTTTCTGAGGAAGTGACGTATGATCAGGGACCTGAATGAAGTGAGAGAGCCAGCTCTGGGAAGAATTACAGTGGAGATAGAGGGAGGTGGAGGAAACTGTCCCTGCAAAAGCCCGAGATGTGTGTGAAGAATGGAAAAAAAAAAAAAAAAAAGACCAGGGCGACAGGAGTGGAGTGAGAAAAGAGAGAGTGTGGTATGAGACAAAGCTGGAGAGGTAGGCAGGGGCCAGGTAATGCAGGGGCCTTATGGGTAACATTGGAAATTGAGATTTCATATTCTAAGTGACTTTATGAGCCATGGAAGGATTTTACATGTGATCTAATTTGCATCTGATAAGATCACAAAAGCTGTTCTGTAGAGGACACATTGGAGAAAGGGAAGAATGAAAACAAAGAGGCAAGAAGCATGAGAGGATGATAGCCTGGATTAGGTGGCAACAGCAGAGATAGGGGTATTTGAGATCTATTTGGGAGGGTTAGCTCTTAGGACTTGGTAACGGATTAAATAGGAATGGCAAAGAAAGGGGAAGAATCCAGGTTATCTCCCAGGATTCCTGTTTGAGCAAATGGATAGGAGAACACAACTGTTTTGACCATGTCAAGTCTGAGGTGCCTGTAAGACATCCAAGTGGATATACCTTTTAAACAGTTGTATATGTAAGTGAAGAAAGTCTGGGTAAACATTTGGGATGTATATTAGTCCTGTGCATAAGTGGTATTTAAGGCCATTGGATGTGATCACCTAGGCAGAGGATGTAGACATAGAAGAGAGGAGAGCCACAGAAAGAGGGCTGGAGGGTGCCAATATTTAGAGACTGGGGACAAGAGGAACCAACGGAGGAGACTGAAAAGGTGTAGCCAGTGTGATAAGAGAAGAACCAGGGCAGTGTGGCATATAACAGAAGCTAAAAGAGGAGAATGTTTCAAAACAGAAGGAGTGATCAACTGTGTTAAAGGCTGTGGAAAGATCAAATAAAAGAAGGTCAAATAAGGAGAAATTCCTATTGGATGTGGCATCAGAGATTTTTGTAGCCTTGTTAAGAGCAGTTTTCACTATGTGATGTGGACAGAAGCCAGATTGAAGTGGGTTGAAGAGTGAACCGGAGATGAGAAAGTGGAAATAGTAAATTCAAGGAGCTTCTTAGAGAAATTTAACATTGAAATGATGAAGAGAGAAAAGGTATTAGCTAAAGAGGCTAATGGGGTTTGAGAAGGTCTTTTTTTAAGAAGGCAAATATTAGAGCCTCTTTGCATGATAATGGGAATGATCCAATACAGGAGGATGAAGATAACTTGAGGGGTGAAGTCATTGAAAAGACAGAAGGGACATGTAGAAGCATTGACCTTTCATAAGAACAGGGGCTGTTCTGTCATTGAAAGTATACAAAAGAAAGCTAATAAGGACACAGACGAAAATTGATTTTCAGGCTTGCTTGTGAGGACACTAAAAGGTACTAATCTAATGATTTCTATTTTCTCATTCAACTGTGGAGCAAGACAGCAAGAGTGTGGGATATTTAAAGAGAGTGAGAAAGTTTGAAAAAGTCTTCTTGGGCAAAGCCTGATAGTAGCCTGATAGAAGCAAGCCTGATAGTAGACAAACATAAGTAGGATTTCTGGGTGGTGATCTGAAGTCCAAGCTCATGAATTTGAAGTGCGAACTCTCAGCTGTGTTGTGCAATTTTCATCAGTGATGTTAGGTTAGTGTAATGTGCAGAGAAGGCAAATGGGGACGCTCATCTAGGGGTGAGGTTGTGGCAAGTGAGCATGAACGATAGAGAGTAAGGAAAAGGAGTCGAGGGTGTTTGCAAGTTAGTGATCATAACAACAGAACGTAGTGTCTAAGCTGCACAGAGAAGGAAATGGAGGCAGATGGACATTGACAGGATGTCAATGGAAATGGAGGTTGATGGATTGGAGGTTATGTGAAAACATGGTGATAAGACTACTTAAGCCAGTGACATGGGAGGTGGCTAGAGAGTGGATGTTTGAAATTGAGATCACAAGGGTCCCCTGTGCAAATGATAAGAAAGTCTAGGGTGTGACCATGGGAATGGATGGTTGAGGTAGAGTGAAGCACAAGGTTATTAGAAATGAAGAGAGTGACAAAAATCATGGCAGCGAAGCAAAATAAGAACCAATAGCTACTGGCAACACAGGTTCTGCTTTTATTCTCATTCACAGATGGGAAAGTTAAGGCTTAAGAGGTTAAGTGAGTCGTCCAAAGTCAAAGTGAGTGCCAGAGTCAGTTTTCAGTGACTTCAATTTCCTTGGTCTTACCCACCAAGCTAAGGTGCAGTTTGACCATGCAATAATTTGACTCTACCACATATAGACACATTGCCTTTTTAACAAAATAATAGTAAACATTTATTGAGCATTTGTATGCCAGTCACTGTTCTAACCCCTTTATATGTATTTAACTCACTTAATCCTCACTAGAATCTTAGAAGGTAGCTCTTATTAATATCCCCATTTGACATGAGTAAAGTGGAGGACAGATAGGCTAGGTAACTTGCCCAAGGTCACACAGATAGGCAGAGGTAAGCCGGGACTCAAACCTGGGTTCACTGGACCCCAGAGTCAGCTCATGCTTATTCTATTTTTCAGGAAGCCAGTCTCCAGAGATAAGAAAATATCTGTTCTTTTATTGAAATTCAGTTTGAAGAGAATTCTTTTTTCCAACTTGCTTATGATTTTCTACTATGAATCTACAGGGTCTAGAGACATCACTGTTCTTTTCTTGGTTTTCTTTCCTCTTTCTAAGTGTTGAATCAGGAGCAAGTATATGCCCTTCCTAAAATTGTGCACATCTCTTCCTTGGCACCTATGCCCTATGGCAAGGCTTTTCAAACTTAAGTGAATTCTCAGCATATATAAATGATTAAGGGCGCTGTTCTGAGATGGGAGCATAGAGGCCCACCTGCTTGTTCTTCTCACTCCTTACTGCACCCATGACCCTATTACTTAGAAATCAGACTCCTCTCATGCTCCCCCAGCAGGGTCCTTCTAATCAAGACTGATCACATAATATCCTATGGGGTCGTCCCAGTTTTCCAACTGAATGCAGATCACAGGAACAGCCTGAAGCTTTCCAGCCTGAGCCAGAACCAGACTGTGACCAACTTCACTCTTGCTTCTACCAAAAGCAAAATGAAAATAGGGTGGGAAAGACCCAGTGAGAATAGGTTGAGGCTGTGGGTTTCCTACATTTTCAGTCTGAAAAGAAGCTGAAAAGTCTCCATGAATGGTCCTGATGAATGACATACTTTCACTTGAAAACTTTGGTTTCTCATTCCTAACAAAGTGACCCCCAAATGCAATTGTTGAGAAATCTGAGAACTTACTTATTGGGAATTGAGTGAACTGCTCATCACAAGTTGGCCCTGTGGCTGGAACAGAACTTATTCTGCATCCAGAGCATTTTTTGGATGCAGTTCCATGAGTTTCTGCCTTCCCTTCCTCTGAAGTTGAGGATTCTGGTATCTGACATCCCACAGGTGTTCACCTGCACCCTGGAGGCGACTCACAGCCTTCTATAGGGGTCTAACTGGCTTTCATTAACCATGTAACTTCTCCTTTAGCTCTTTCAGAGTTAGAGACACCTGGAAAATACTCACTTACACCACCAAACCACTGGGGCCACCCACATCGATACCTGCAGCATCTTTAGTCAAGTTGGAAGACAAAGACAACACTTGGTCTAAGACACGGCAGCAGGACATCCCTGCAGATTGTTCCAGATAAAAATGAAAGCTGCTCAAACCCACTTGCCTCCCTAATCTGTTAAACAGCTTCGTGTTTAGTATGAGCTCAGTACTTGCACTGTGAAAATCCCAGAAGCCCCCGCTGTCAATGTTCCCCATCCACACCCTGCTTGCTCCTGTGTAACAGCTCAGCTGATGAATAATAATAAAACTGTACTTTTTTGGATGGTGCTATTCTGGGTTCTAATTTCTTTCACATCCATCATTTCATTCAAATTTTCCAGCAACCCTAATATTGGCATTATTATCTTCATTTAATATATGTGGACACTGAGGTTTAGAGAAGCTAAATGACCTGCCTAAGATCACATGGCCAGTAGCAGAGCCAACACTGAAATCCAGGCCTCTGAACTCAGTGCTCTTTTCTCACCACTGCAATATTTAATATCAGGATATTAAGTTAATATCAGGATGGCTCTTAGATATTTTCCCCTCCCATCTACTATATAAATAAAGAGAACAAATCTTCCAGTGTATTACATATGTTTCCTATATTCAGTAAGAGGAAAAAAGGCTTAAGGAGTACATTTTCTTTCAAAGTTATTTACTTTCAAAATCCATGTTCTTCTTTAGGTGATGGTTGGAAAACTTCAGGGTGGAGACTGATTCTAGAGCACTTGTAGCACATAATTATAGAAGTGTGTGTTTATCTTGGCTGACTCTAGAAAGATTCATCTGTGTTAGAAGATAATACATACCATCAGAAGTGAACTCTTAACATACAGTTTAGGGAAAAGAAAGAATGATTCCAATAGAGTTGGCATATTATGTAGGTTGGGTGATCTGATAACATTTCCCTGCAAACCCCTGGAAGCTCTCTCTTGAATAAAACTGAAAGCAGTAATAAATTTTCTACTTTAATAAAGAGGAAAGAAAAGACTCCCTGTTCCTAAGAGACAAACACTCGCTTCTCTGATATAAGCAGGTAAATTCCTGCTCACATCAACTGATACTAATCACAGACTCAGATTTCTGGCTTTTCATATCTATCTTGTTTTTCCTTTCCCACCTTACTTACAAAGAGCTAACAGGAAAATTATTTCTTTGTCTCACTTTGGCATTTTACTCTTGCAATTAAAAAAATACTCCCTCCCTTTGCATACAAGGTGTATACCACCCTTTACACACAAAGGTGGGGTAATTGACCTCTATGTGTTTTCTGTGTGGCTTCATCTACATGCTAGTTGATAATCTTGTGAGATGCTAACTTGGGCAGAGAGTAGGGGAGGTGGGATTTTTTTTTTTTCCACCAGGTCAATCAAGGTCTTGAAACTGTGGAAAGTCAGGGCTCCATAGGGCTAGAGCCCGTAAACCTCATTCACATCTTTCTCTATCGTTTTGAGAAATTTACAAGTGGCCTAATTGGCTTTGACTTAGCAGCTGCCTCTGACCTCCATAGCCTCCTCCCATCACACCCCCAACACGCACCCATTCCTGACTTTACAATCTGGAAGAATTGCAACTGCTTCAAATGGACTGGACACTCACATACTCAAATGATGCCTGTCTCTGAAAAAGCAAAAAGGAGGCAATTCCCTTTTTCTGTTAGCAAAGATTATCCTTTTAAAATCTCAGCTAAGACTGTTGTTTGCAGATCCAATTGAGACTTGTGTTTAAGAACATTTCCATTCTATAAATCAATGATCACGTACAACACTGAAAATAAAATCACTCCTCCACAAATAAATGCTAGCTAGAATATAAGTTATTTTTCTCCTATGTAAACAATAAACATTGACCTTTCCCTAATTATTTCCCTAGTTTAACATAATCAATTGAAAATAATTTTGCAACCCATTTGTGTATACAATGGTTTCTTTCAATTCCTTTAATGTGTAAGATTTTAAAATAGCATGTTACGATGAATTTTTATGGATTAGTGATTATAGAAATGAACTAGGCTACAGCATTCTCATAAGGATTACAGTTTTATCACTATTTTTATTTTTATTTGTTGTGGGCACATAGTGGATGTATATATTTATGGGTTACATGAGATATTTTGATACAGGCATGCAATGCATAATAATAACATTGGGGTAAATGGGGTATCCATTACCTCAAGCATTTATCCTTTGTGTTACAAACAATCCTATTACACTCTTTTAGCTATGTTAAATTATTTTTGACTATAGTCACCTTGTTGTGCTAGCAAATACTGGGTTTTTCTCATTCTTTCTAACTATTTTGTGTACTCATTAACCATCCCCATTCCCTCCCACCCACCACCAAATCTCCACTATCCTTCCCAGGTTCTGGTAACCATCCTTCTATTCTCTGACTCCATGAGTTAAATTGTTTTGATTTTTAAATTCCACAAATAAGTGAGAACATATGATGTATGTCTTTCTGTGCCTGGCTTATTTCACTTAACATAATAATCTCCAGTTCCACCCATATTGCTGTAAATGACAGGATCTCATTCTTTTTATGGCCAAATAGTACTCCATTGTGTATATATACACATTTTCTTTATCCATTCATCTGTTGATGGACACTTAGGTTGCTTCCAAATATTGACTATTGTGACTAGTGCTGCAATAAACATGGGAGTGCAGCTATCTCATCGATAGACTGATTCCTTTTCTTTGGGGTATATACCCAGAAGTGGGAATGCTGGATTTTATGGTAGCTCCATTTTTAGTTTATTGAGGAACCACCAAACTGTTATCCATAGCAATTGTACTAATTTACATTCCTGCCAACAGTGTATGAGGGTTCCCTTTTCTCCACATCCTCACCAGCATTTGTTACTACCTGACTTTTTGATAAAAACCATTTTAACTGGAGTGAGATGATATCTCATTGTAGTTTTGATTTGAATTTCTCTGATGATCAATGTTGAGTACCTTTTCATATACCTGTTTGCCATTTGTATTTCTTCTTTTGATAAATGTCTATTCAGGTCTTTTGCCCATTTTTAATCAGCTTATTAGATTTTTTCCTATACAGTCATTTGAACTCCTTGTATATTCTGGTTATTAATCCCTTGTCAGATGGTGGTTTGGAAACATTTTCTCCCATTCTGTGTGTTGCCGCTTCACTTTGTTGATTGTTTCCTTTGTTATGCAGATGCTTTTTAATTTAATATGATCATATTTGTCCATTTTTGCTTTGGTTGGCTGTGCTTATGGGGTATTACTTAAGAAATCTTTGCACAGTCCAACGTCCCAGAGAGTTTCCCCAATGTTTTCTTTAGTAGTTCCATAGTTTGAGGTCTTAGATTTAAGTCTTTATTTTGATTTGATTTTTGTATATGGGTTGGGGGGTCTAGTTTCATTCTTTTGCATATGGATATCCAGTTTTCCCAGCACCATTTATTGAAGAGACTGTCCTTTCCCCAGTGTAAGTTCTTGGCACCTTTGTAAAAACTAAGTTCACTGTAGATGTAGAGATGATCTCTGGGTTCTCTATTCTGTACCGTTGGTCTATGTGTCTGTTTTTATCTCAGTATCGTGCCATTTTTTTTGTTACTATAACTCTGTAGTATAATTTAAAGTCAGGTAATGTGATTTTTCCAGTTTTGTTCTTTTTGCTTAAGATAGCTTTGGCTATTCTGAATCTTTTGTAGTTCCATATAAATTTTAGGATTGTCTTTTCTATTTCTGTGAAGAATGTCCTTAGTATTTTTATAGGGATTGCATAGAATCTGTAGTTGCTTTGGGTAATATGGACATTTTAACAATATTGATTCTTCCAATCCATAAACATGGAATATCTTTCCATTTTTTGTGTGTCTTCTTCAACTTCTTGCATCAGTGTTTTACAGCTTTCATTGGAGAGATCTTTCAATTCTTTGGTTAATTCCTAGGTATTTTATTTTATTTGTACCTATTGTAAATGGGATTACTTTTTTGATTTCTTTTTCATATTGTTTGCTGTTGGCATATAGAAATGCTACTGATTTTTGTATGTTGATATTATATCCTACAACTTTACTGAATATGCTTATCAGTTTTAATAGTTTTTTGGTGGAGTCTTTAGGTTTTTCCAAATATAAGATCATACCATCTGCAAACAAAGATAGTTTGACTTCTCTCTTTCCAATTTGGATGTTCTTTACTTCTTTCTCTTATTTGATTGCTCTAGCTAGGACTTACAGTACCATGTTGAAGAACACTGGTGAAAGTGGACATTCTTGTCATGTTCCTTCCTAGAGGTAAGGCTTTCAGTTTTTCCCCATTCGGTATTATACTATCTATGGATCTGTCATATATGACGTTATTGTGTCAAGGTATGTTCCTTCTATACCCAACTTTTTAGGATTTTACCATGAAGGGATGCTAAATTTCATCAAATGCTTTCTCAGCATTTGAAATAATTATATGGTTTTTGTCCTTCATTCTGTTGATATGAGATATTACATTAATTGATTTGTATGTATTGAACCATTCTTGCATCCCTGGGATAAATCCCACTTGCTCATGATGAAAGATTTTCTAACGTGTTGTTGAATTTGGTTTGATAGTATTTTGTTTAGAATTTTTGCATCAGTATTCATCAGTGATATTGGCCTGTAGTTTTCTTTTTTGTTGTGTCTTTGTCTGGTTTTGGTGTCAGGGTAACACTGATCTCATAGAATAAGTTTGAAAGTATTCTGTCCTCCTCTATTGGAATAGTTTGAGTATAATTGGTATTAGCTCTTTTTTAAATGTTTGGTCAAATATAGCAGTGAAACCATCAGGTTCCAGGCTTTTCTTTGCTGGGAGACTTTTTATTATGGCTTCAGTCTCAGTACCTGCTATTGGTCTGCTAAGGTTTTGGATTTCTTCCTGGTTCAATCTTAGTAGATTGTATGTGTCTAGGAATTTATACATTTCTTCTAGATTTTCCTGTTTAGTAATAGATAGTTGCTTATAGTAGCCACTAATGATCCTTTGAATTTCTGCAGTATCATTTGTAATGTCTCCTTGTTCATGTCTGATTTTATTTAGTTAGGTCTTATTTCTTTTTTTCTTAGTCTGGCTAAGGGTTTATCAATTTTGTTTATCTTCTCAAAAAGTTGACTTTTTGTTTCTTTGGTCTTTCGTATTATTTTCTCCATTTCAAATTCCTTTATTTCTGCTCTGATCTTTATTGTTTATTTTCTTCTACTAATTTGGGTTTGGTTTGCTCTTGCTTTTCTAGTTCTTTAAGATGCACCTTTAGGTTATTTGAAGTTTTTCTTCTTTTTTGATGTAGGCACTTACAGCTATAAGCTTTCCTCTTAGTACTGCTTCTACTGGATCTCATTGGTTTTGTTATTTTGTGTTTCCATTATCATTTGTTTCAAGAATTGTAAAATTTCCTTCTTAAGTTCCTCATTTGCCATTTTGTTATTTATTTTCTGGCTGTTTTCTGGCTTTCTCTCCCTTCTTTCCTTCCTTCCTGTCTTCCTTTCCACGAAAGGTGATTTTCTCTGGTGCTATGATTTAGTTTCTTGCTTTGATTTTTTGTGTATCTATTGTATGTTTTTTGATTTGAGGTTACCATGAGGCTTGCAAATGGTATCTTATAACCCTTTATTTTAAGCTAATAACAACACTGTTTGCATAAACACACAAACAAGCAAAACAAAAACTAATAAAAACTCTACACCTTAACTTTGTCCCCCCTGTTCCCCCGACCTTTAAACATTTTGTTGTTTCTATTTATATCTTATTGTATGGTCTGTGTTTTGAAATATTGTTTTAGTTATTATTTTTGTTTGGTTCATTTTTTAGTCTTTCTACTTAAGCTAAGAGTAGTTTGCACACCACAATTACAGTGTTACCATATTCTGTGTTTTTCTGTGTACTATTACCAGTGACTTTTGTACCTTCAGATTTGTTTTGCTCGTTAATGTCTTTTACTTTCTGGTTGAAGTACTCCCTTTAGCATTTCTTGTAGGACAGGTCGGGTGTTGATGAAATTCCTCAGGTTTTGTTTGCCTGGGAAAGTATTTCTCCTTCATGTTTGAAGGATATTTTCACTGAATATCCTATTCTAGGGTAAAGGTTTTTTCCTTCAGCACTTTAAATATGCCGTACTACTCTCTCCAGGCCTGTGAAATTTCCACTGAAAAGTCTGCTGCCAGACATATTTTGGAGCTCCATTGTATATTATTTTCTTCTTTTCTCTTGCTGCTTTTAGGATCCTCTCTTTATCCTTTACCTTTGGGAGTTTGATTACTATATGCCTCGAGGTAGTCTTCTTTGTGTTAAATCCGCTTGGTGTTCTACAATCTTTTTGTATTTGAATATTGTTACCTTTCTTGAGGTTTGGGAAGTTCTCTGTTATTATCCCTTTAAATAAACTTTCTACCCCATCTCCCTTTCTACCTCCTCTTTAAGGCCAATAACTCTTAGATTCGCCCTTTTGGGGCAATTTTCTAGAATTTGTAAGTATGCTTTATTGTTTTTTATTCTTTTTTCTATCTGATTGTGTATTTTCAAAAAGCCTGTCTTCAAGTGCATTAATTCTTTCTTCTGATTGATCAGTTCTGCTATTAAAAGATTCTGATACATTCTTCAGTATGCCAATTACAGTTTTCCACTCCAAAATTTCTGCTTGATTCTTTTTAATTATTTTAATCTCTTTGTTAATTTGTCTGATAGAATTCTGAATTCCTTCTCTGTGTTATCTTTAATTTCTTTGAGCTTCCTCAAAACAGCTATTTTGAATTCTCTGTCTGAAAGGTCACATATCTCTGTTTCTGTAGGATTGATCCCCGGCACCTTATTTAGTTCATTTGGTGAGGTCATGTTTTCGTGGATGGTCTTGGTACTTGTAGATATTCATCTGTGTCTGGACATTGAAGAGTTAGGCACTTATTGTAGTCTTCACAGTATGGACTTGTTTATATCCATCCGTCTTTGGAAGGCTTTCCAGGTATTATACCACAATTGGTATTGTGTTATGTATGATCTTGGTGTTGTGATCTAGGCCATATCTGCATTGGGGACAACTCAAGACCAGTAACACTGTGGTTCTTGCAGACTCATAGAGGTATCACCTTGATGATCTTGGAAAAAATCCAGAAGAATTGTCTGGATTACCAGGCAGAGACTCTTGTTCTCTTTCCTTACTTTCTCTCAAACAAATGGAGTCTCTCTGGTTCTGAGCTGGCTGAGGCTGGAGGTGGAATGACACAAGAACCTCTGTGGCCACCGCCATTGGGACGGCACTAGTTCAGACCTGTAGCCAGTACTGCACTGGGTCTTGCCCAAGGCCTGCTGTAACTACTACCTGGCTACTGCCTATGTTCACTCAAAGTCCTGGGGCTCTACAGTCAGCAGGTAGA
Source organism: Colobus angolensis palliatus (assembly GCF_000951035.1). Lineage (NCBI taxonomy): Eukaryota > Metazoa > Chordata > Mammalia > Primates > Cercopithecidae > Colobus > Colobus angolensis. The sequence continues at coordinate 2,244,704 of NW_012116077.1, forward strand.
GAAGCTAACCAGGCTTGTATCCTTCCCTTCAAGGTAGTAAGCTTCCCTAGGCCCTTGGCAGGTCCAGAGGTGCCATCTGGGAACCAGGAACTTGAATCACAAACCTTAAAAGTCTCCCTGGTGTTCTATTGTACTGTGGCTAAACTGGTGCTTGCACTATGAGATGTAGTCCTTCCCACTCTTCCCTCCCCTTTCTACATGCAAAGGAACCACACCCCATGGCCGCCACCAGCACAGGCCCATGGGGAGTACTGCCAGGTTACTACTGATGTCCTCTTAGGGCCCAAGGGCTCTTCAGTCATCTTGTGGTAAATGCTTCCTGGCCTGGGACTCATTCTTCAGGACAATGGGCTCTCCTCTGGCCCAGGGCAGGTCCTGTAATGCCGCCCAAGAGCTAAGCCATAGAATTAGGGACCCCAAGATCTCACTTGGTGCTCTATGCCCTTGTGGCTGAGCTGTTACCTAACGTTCAGGACAAAGTTTCCTATACTTTTCCCTCTGCTTTTCTGAAGCAGAAGGAGTCTTACAACAGAGCCACCACAGCTTGGAATGTGCTGAGTCTCATCTGAGGCCAGCTAGTTTCAGAGTGTCACCCAAGGCCATGTCATCCTACCTGGGTATTGCTGCTGATTATTCAGGGCCCAAGGACATTTTAGTCAGCAGGTGATTGGTCCTGCCAGGACTGGGTCCTTCCCTTCAACACAGTGGGTTTTCTTCTGGCCCAGAGTGTATCTAGAAATGCTGTCTGGGAGCTAGGGCCTGAAAAGAGAGCCTCATGACGCTGAGTGGTACTCTAGCCTGCTGTGGCTGAGTTGGTATCCAAAATGCAAGACAAAGCCCTTTTTACTCTTCCCTCTTCTCTCAAGTGGAAGGAACATGTCTTTTATGAAGCCACGGGCTATGCAGCCTAGGGTTAGGAGAGGAGTAATGCCAGCACTACCTTAGCCACACCAGGTGGTGTTTCAGTAGATCATATGTCCTTCACATCCACTGGCTTTGAGCCCAGTTCAGCACTGGGACTTGCCTAGGAGTTGCAGTCCTTTTGGCCTAGGCTGCCTTTCAAGTTTATTTAGGGTTCCAGAGCCCTTGAGCCTATGGTGGCGAGGTTTGCCAGAACTCAAGTTCCAATTGCTGGGATAGGTGATTGCCCTCCAACGAGGGCTGGTTAAATACACCCTCCATGGGCAGTTGTCAGTTGACTTCAGTCTGATTTTGCTTTTTACTGTGACAGGGCAGCATAGAGCTCAATCCAATGTCTCACAATCCCTGTGCTCTTCCTCTCCCAAGTGCACAGATTCTCTCTCCACACCACACAGCTGCTCCATGGGGATGGGGAAGGGGTAGCATCAGCGATTCAAGACTGTCTTCCTTACCGTCTTCCAGTGCCTTTTTCAGTGATATAAAGTTAAAACCAGGTACGGTGAGTGCTTGCTTCATTTTCGGTTCTTATGAAGATTTGTATGCGTGTGTATATAGATAGTTGTTAAATTGGTGTCCTTGCAGGGGGTGGGAACGATTGGTGGAGCCTTCTATTCAGCCATCTTTCTCCTCCCTCTATCACTGTTTTTTTCTGTTTTTATTTAGATTCAGTGGGTATATGTCCAGGTTTGTTACATGGGTATATTGCATGATTTTGAGGCTTAGGCCTCTAATGATTCCATTGCTCAAGTAGTGAACATAGCCCCTGATAGGTAGTTTTTCAACTCTTGTCCCTCTTCCTCCTTTCCCTTCCTTGGAATACTCAGTTTTTATTGTTCCTACCTTTGTGTCTGTGTGTAGCCAATATTTAGTTCCCAGTTATAAGTGAGAACATGCCATATTTGGTTTTCTGTTCCTGAGTTAATTTGCTTGGGATAATGGTTTCCAGCTGCATTCATGTTGCTGCATAAGACATGATTTCATTACTTTTTATGACTGTGTAGTATTTCATGGTTTATATGTACCACATTTTCTTTATCCAATCCACTGCTGATGGGTACCTGGATTGATTTCATGTCTTTGGTATTGTGAATAGTGTTTGGATGAACATATGGGTGCATGTGTCTTTTTGGTAGAACGATTTGTTTTCCTCTGGGTGTGTATCCAGTACTGGGATTGCTGGGTCGAATGGTAGTTCAACCCTTGGTTCTTTGAGAAATCTCCAAACTGCTCTCTACAGTGGCTGACCTAATTTACATTCCCACAAACAGTAAAGACATACATAAACAGTGTATGTCTTTATATATTTATAAATTAAGTCTTAAAGATCTACTCAGGTACGTTTAGTTACATTATTCATCATTTTAATGATTCTGTATGCTTAGAAGTAAGTCAATGAGCCTATTTATTATATTTACAGCAGTTATATTTACCTTTTAGTTGAAAGCTGTGACCTTCCACTAATCTTTAAAGATGAGAAGCCTTTTCCTAATGCTACTGCAAACCTGGACTGAGAGTTAGGACAGCTGGGTTCTGGCTCTGGCTCTTCCACTAGCTAGCTGTGTCATCTTGAATCAGTCACAGCCCCTCTTCCCTGCTTCTCTAAGTTTCAGTTTCTGTATGTGTAAAATAAGTTGATCCCTAAGGTCATTTTCAACTATGTGAGCCTGTATTTTGAAATAAATGTTGTAGCTATGACAAAACCTATCAACAGTTGCCATATTGTGTCTCAAAGAAGAAGATGGGGTCTGGATAACTGAAGAGCAGAAGAGAGAACTGTGGCAGCCATGGAGAGTGCTGCCAGGAACTCCCTTCAAGAAAGAATTTGCCATTCAGTTGCAAGAATTGTGGTTAGTTGAGTACTTCCACCTATTAGCACCTTAGGATCTGTTTCAGCTATGCTCTTTGTGGGCGTTCCCAGCCAATGGTTGAGCATTATACGGGTACTAGGGCCTGGCCATTTCTGCCCCAATGTAGGACTCTTCTAAGGGGCAATATTTGTTCCAGAGCCCCTACTAAGTTGGCTGAACTTTTGTCAGATCTGCATCTTGGTCTGAGTCTCTGCCTGCTCAATTCTTCTTCCTTTTCTCTTTGGCAGGTGTTACTTACCAGGCCCCATAAATCCCTCACACCTTTAACTCCTCAGCTCCTGCTTTCTGGAAGACCCACTGATACAAGGATATAGCAGCATTTTAAGTGAAAATACAAAGGGAGAATTCCCAAGACTTATTGAATAGATGGTGATTAGATTAGTCTGGTTTAAGCAGAGTATTTGGGTTGATGAACAGTTGAAAATTAAGCTGGCAAGATAGATTAAGGTCAGATTGATGGGTTGAATGACAGTGTCACTTAGGAGGTAGAGTTAAGACTGGTGCCAGATTGGAGCCCTGGGCCAGCCCCAGACACATCTTTAATCACCTACCAAGATCATCTTCCAGGCCAGCAAGTGACTGTCTCCATATCAAGAGATAGTTACTTTTGCAGACCTATGTGGTCTATATCAGTGGTTCCCCAAATCCCCACTAGACACATCAGTATCACCTGGGGAGCTTGTTGACAATAAATGCCCCCTGGTTCTTCCCTAGACTACTGAATCAACATCTCTGTGACCACCCCCTACTCCTGCCATTAGTCACACGTGCAACCAGGTATGTCAGTTTTCTAACCTGCTGTAACAAGTTACCACAACCTTGGTGGCTTAAAGCAACGCATATTTATTATCTTACAATTCTGGAGATCAGAAATCCTTCTACATGAATCTCACTGAGCTAAAATCAAGGTGACCTCAAGGCTGCATTTCTTCTGGAGCCTCTAGGGAGGATTTGTTTCATTACTTTTTCCAGCTTCTAGAGGCTGCCCACATTCCTTGTCTCATGGCCTCCGGCCTCCATCTTCAAAGCCAGAAATGTGCATCTCTTTGATCATTCTTCCATAATCATACCTTCCTAGGACTCACTTATTTTGCCTTCCTTGTCCATTTTTTAAAAATCCTTGTAATTACATTGGGCCCCAGGTGATCCTTCTGTTTTAAAGTCAGCAACCTTAATTCCATTTGCACTCTTGGTTCCTCTTGCTATGTAACATAAACATATTCACAGGTTTTGGGGGGATTAGGATATAGAAATCATTTGGGCTATTCTGTCTACCATATCAGGTTTGGAAACCGGCAAGCTATCATATCTGAAGACCTTTGTTCAGCCAATCTGCATAAATGTATTGACAACCTTTTCCTTTAAATGAAGTGACTACTCTTAAAAGTACACATGCCCTTTGAGCTGACAACTTCACCTCTATGGATGTATCTAAAGAAAATAAATTTGACAAATGTTTAAATACACAGATGTTCAACACCGCAGTGTTTATAATAGTGAAAAATCAAGAACAACGTGAATGTCTAACGGCAGGGCATTCATTAAACAAACTACGTTTCATCCCTCCGATATAATATACAGCCATTAAAAATGATGCTATAGATCTATATTTATTCATTAAAATGCAGATTAAGTATAAAAAGTTATATACACATACACTGCACACACACATGCACTTTAAGCTCATTGTAAAATACACATATATAATTTGAATAGGTATAATTATTTATTACAGCATTGTTAGTAGTAGCAAAAAACACTGTAAATGACCCCAATTTTTATCAAAAACAAATTGTCTAAATAAATTATGACACATCTATACAACTGAACACTATGGAGCAGGTAAAAAAATCAGGTAGATTTGTATACACTGATATGGAAAAACATGTAAGGTATATCATTAATTGAGGAAAGCAAGTTACGAAAGTGTATTTAGTATTACTGCATTTGTGTTTTTTTTTAAAGGGAGATGTTAATGTGTGTGTGTTTGTGTGTGTGTGGAGTTGCTGTTTTGTGCAATGCTGCACAATTCCAAGGGAGACCATTCACATTCTATCACATGATAGTCTGTGTGATAAAGACTTTATGAAACACAGGGTGTATGTATGCATATGCATGCATGTACATATGTTTATGTGTGTATACATACACACCATATGTGTATACAGTATATGTGTATAGGAAACTCATAGCTAATTCCAAAAAGTCTGTTCACAGTGGTTTCCTTTGGGGAATGTGATTGGGGAGACTTTGTGTGTGTGTATGTATGTGTGTGTTTGTGTGGTGGTATTGGTCAGGAAAATTTTACTTTCACATTATATCCTTCTGTGCTGTTTAAACTTTTTTACAAGCCTGTGTCACTTTTATGAAAAAATTAAAAATATATATATATATAAAATATATATATATTTTGAGACAGAGTCTTGCTCTGTCACCCAGGCTGGAGTGAAGTGGCACGATCTCAGCTTACTGCAACCTCCGTCTCCTGGGTTCAAGAGATTCTCATCTCAGCCTCTGCAGTAGTTGGGATTACAGGCGCCCACCACCACGCCCAGCTAATTTTGTGTAGTTTTAGTAGAGACGGGGTTTCGTCGTGTTGCTCAGGCTGGTCTCAAACTCCTGAGCTCAGGCAATCCACCCACCTCAGCCTCCCAAAGTGTTAGGATTAACAGGTGGGAGCCACTGCTCCCAGAAGAGAAAATCATTTAAATATGTATCTTATTCAGAAAATTTTTAGAAAAATGAGCAGTGGCTATCTCTAAGTCGTTGTAATAATTGTGAGGCAGTAAAATATGCTCTGCTCTCTCCAAGTTTCTCTGATAACCCAGACCACTTCACTTGTCCTGTCCTGTTCCTTTTGTAAGACTGGAAGAGAATCATACACTCCTGGGGGCAGCTACACCCTCAAGAGATTACCTAGGCCAAGCTGTTTCCTTCCCACAGATAAATTATTTAAATGATCCAGGAAAAATCATTGCCTATCAGGAAAATGTCAATAACTTTCTTTGGGAAATACTAATAAAATACTAATTACCTGTATTCAGTGATTATTTTCTTTCTTGACTAGATATAACTTTTGTAGAAATAAACTTGAATTTAAAAAATTTATTGAGTGTCCATTATGAAGTTATTTTCACATACATTGTCACAATTTAAACCTCACAGTGACCCTGTGCAATTGGCTGATGAGGAAACTGAGGCTGATGAGGAAACCCAGGCCTCAAGGAGATGTGTATATTCTGCTAAACTGGGGAGAGAAGATGGAACCAACATTTATTTAGCACCTACTATATACTAGTTAAAGTATAAAACTTACTTCATTTTCTCTTAACAGCATATAGAAGTTATTGCTCCCATCTTGCTGATGAGGAAACCGAAGTTGTGAGAGGCTCAGTAATTTCCCCCAAGGTCACACAGCTTGAAACTTGGCAGAGACAGAATTCCAAGCCAGCTCTTTCCTACACTCCCTACCCAGTTTTTTTTTTTTTTTTTGGTTGTTTTGGTTTTTTTTTTTCTTTTTTTTTTTTTAAGACAGGTTCTTGCTCTGTCACCCCAGGTTGGAGTGCAGTGGTACAATCACGGCTCACTGCAGCCTCAGTCTCCTGGGCTCAAGTGATCCTCCTGCCTCAGCCTCCGAGTAGCTGGTTCTAATAGGTGCAAGCTACTATGCCCGGCTATTAAAAAAAAAAAAAATTCCGTAGAGACAAGGTCTCACTATATTGCACAGGCTCGTCTAGAACTCCTGGACTCAAGCAATCCTCCTACCTCTGCCTCCTAAAATGCTGGCATTACAGACATGAGCCACTGTGCCTAGCCCAGCTTTTCCTCTTCTGAGAAAAGTGTTCTCCCCATTAGCTTGCTGGGATATCTCTGCAACTTTCCCCTGGTGGGCCTTGAATCCCCTTGATATAATCCTGCAATCTTAAAAAAAAAATCAGTTTTTAAATTTCACAGATTACAGAATCCTGCATTTGAGGATCTCAAAACTTCTGCTCCTAAGCCTTGTGAGCAATGATGGTTACAAAAATAAACTCAGCTCTGAGATTTAGTTAACAAAAGATAAGAGCATTACTATTTCAAAATCATTTTTTGTCCCTGAGGTGGCGGGCAGGGAAAAGGAAAAAGCTGTTTATTTTTGAGGTAATTACTGCTTTGGGTAAAAATACTGACCCGTATAGGAATGCTTGTGAGTGATCCCTTGATATAACCATCAGAGTAGGGAAAGGAAAATGAGGAGCTGCTGTTTAGTAAATATAGAGTTTCGATTTTGCAAGATGAAAACGTTCTGGAGATCTGTTGCATAATAATGTGAATATCCTTAACACTACTCAACTTGACACTTAAAAATAGTTAAGATTGTAAAATGTATTTTTTTTAATTTTTTTTTTTTGTTTTTAGAAACAGGGTCTTCTCTGTCACCCAGGCTAGGCTAGAGTGCAGTGATGTGATCATGGCTTACTACAGCCTTGAACTCCTGGGCTCAAGCCATCCTCCTGCCTCAGCCTCCTGAGTTGCTGAGACTACAGGCATGCGTTACCACATCTGGCTAATTTATTATTTTTCTGTAAAGATGGGGTCTCACTATGTTGCCCAGACTGGTCTCAAATTCCTGGACTCAAGTGAACCTCCACCTTGGTTTCCCATAGTGATGGAATTACAGGCATGATTTTTTTTTTTTTTTAAAGACTAGTCAAGTGCAGTAGTGAGAAGGGGCAGGAGGAAGTAGAACAAGTTCGATCTGTAACTGTGAACAATCAATTGAGATAACCCACTACCTTCGGACGAGCCAAAATGCTAAATTTTATGTTACGTGCTTGTTACCTCAATTTAAAATTAAAAACAAAATCTATTAGAGATCTCTGGGGACTTTTAAACAATGTCCAAGAAAGAGAAAAACGAGAAAGAGAGGTGATAAGCATGTTATTTTCTTCACTTTAACAGTCTAAGTTTATTGCTTGCCCTTACCCTTGTAATAAATGAAGATCTAGAATCTTCAAATTTCAGACCTGAATCTATGTCAAGGTGAGGAATCAAGACACAGAGCTCATGGTTATAGCGAAGAGTAAGGGAGCTGTCCATTTCTTTGCACTTATAATCTATATGTGAAACAATCCACAATGACCTGAGCCCTCAAGGATTCTCTTAAAGAATTATTAACTTAAAAAATATTTACATGTCAGCTATATTTTGCCGTACCACTAGATGGTACAAAAACCTAGTTTTCTGGTGATGATTTGCTCATGTTGTGAAGGCAATGGCAGAGTATTTAATTTGAAATACTCTGAATATGTTCTTTGTGATATTGGAAAGTAAAACACGTTGGAGTAACACCTGGAAAAAAATAGCATTACACTCTCATTTTCTGTTAGTTTGCTTCCAGCTTGCTAATGACAGAAAAGGCACATTCAGGAAGATAGTTTGTTTATACATGTCTTTTAAATTTCCCAACCCTTTGACTGGGATTTTGTGTCTCAGATCTAGTTTTGATGATGATACGTCTACTCTGTCTGGCTTAATCTCAGTAACTTCTAAAATCGTTAAAATTATCATAGAAACATCTCCAATTTTAGGTCAGAAGTGCTTCATACTAGGCTTAGCATAGTATCTTTCACAGAGCAGTTGCTCAATAAATGTGGAATTGTCTTTAATGGCTATGTACATTTCACCATTGAACCTGACATTATTGGAATGTGAGGCCATAGATAATGAGAGTAATAGTAATGGTTTACACACATTCAGCACTTTATAATTCAGAGCTCTGAATCCCTGATTTTCATGTAAGTGGAACAGGTTGCCTGTATCCGTTAATTACGTGGATCAGATGTACATGTGGAGGTCTCCTGACCTGGAAATGGTGGCTATTATGATAATAACGACAAAGTAGGGTAACACCGTACTTATACTCATCTAGGTTGACCACCCATTCTCGTTTGCATGGGACTACCCTGTTTTTAGCATTAAAAGTCCCATGTCCCAGGAAATTCCTCATTCCCAGGCAAACCGGGACAGTTGGTCACATTATATCACTTTACGTTCATGATCTCATTAGCCTTCACAATAACCTTATCAGGGAGGGACTATTATTATTTTTATTTTACTGATGAGAGACTGGAGGGTCAGAGGGGTGAAGTCACCTGTGTAAGGTCACGCAGCTAGAAAGTAGTGGAGTCTCGACTTTAGCCCTTGTTGGACTGAATCCAAAGTCAACATTCTTTCCACTCTCCTGCAGCTGCAGAGAGCCAAAACAGGCGACCTCAGTCAGTGGGGACTGAATTACTGAAGTTCTCCTATTGGAAAGGACATTCTTCAACTTGTCCAGAGAATGACAGAGAGAATTCAAGACCAGTTGGGAGAAGTTCAAATTGGGATAGCTCCCTTGGCCTAGAGCCGAAAGCTGTGGTTTAGTGCAGTCATTCTGGACAACGGGTTGATTAAAACCTTCAAATATGAACAAATTTTGCAGAGTTCTCCCTAGGTAGAGAAGCAAATCCCAATGACCTATTAAGTTCATTAGCAAAGAGCTAAATTCCCCGAGGACTTGGAGCAGCTCCTCCGAGTACAGTTTCTAGATAACTTACCAAGCAGGGTGGTCAACTTCACCTAGAGTGGAAATTCAGAATCACAGTTATGGTTTGAGCTAATTGATGTTGATTTTTCCCAAATGACCCACAAAGACTGTTTTCTGATCTTTCAAGTTCATTAAGTCCAGGTTCCTATTATAGATCCAAAGATTCAGGAGGAAATGCAGGGTTGGAAGCTCCAGGATGGAACTTTCAGGAAGCACCTGAACAGAAATAGCGAAAGATGAACATGATAACAAATAAACAGAGGGCACAGAAGCAGCAATGCCTTCCCAAACCAGTGAAAGAGCATAGAAAATTACATTCAAGAGGTGCCCTGGTGGGATATTCTGAAGTGTGCAATAAGCACATGATTTGAACCTCATTAGTTTCCCAGAAGCACAGCTGGGAATGTCTCAACTCTCCATTAGTGCAATTTAGCATGTCCTACCTAAGTGCTCTGCCCCCTGGCAGGTAGAGTAGACTTCAGTATTAACACGCCTGTTCATATCACTGACATTAAGTTTCATTTCATCCTCAAAAGCCAAAGGACGATCTGTCTTCAAGATTCCGTTAGCTAATCCCATAACATATAATCATGCAGAAGGTTTCAGAAATTCAGGTGTGCTTTCCTGCTTATAAGCCAACACACTTTGTGACACAAATAATAACAAATAATCAACAGATATTTTAACCAGGCAGAAATCCATCCAGTGGATTATTCAGCCTTGGTTATTATTATCTGTTACCTGAAGCTGATGGAGTTGGTAATTCTGAATAAACTGAAGAGCATCATTGTCACCCACTTCCTAAAGGAAAGTACCAGCTTTCAGAATGACAATGCCTATGTCTGAGCCATCTCTATATTTTATCATGCCTAGCACAGCAACCTAGTTCAGTAAATTTTCTCCCCAAAAATAAATGAATGAAAATAACATTGTGTCACTGACCAGTTGATATTACTCTTGGCCAACAAATAAAACAAATGAACTTTACAGATTCTTTTTGGACCTTCTCAAGACTAGAATAGCTAACCTCCTCTGATCTCCCATGGCTCCCTGGGCTTCCCCTATCTCCTTGACACCAAATCACAGCACGGGTCACACTGTGTTTATCCCAGGTGACTGTTTCTTTGTCTGTCTTCCTTGCTAGACTGTGAGCTAGGTCTGCCATGAGCATCACTGCATCCCCAATGCTATGTTTGTGAATGACTGGTTGTGTGCAATACTAATTCTACTCTATGTTCCAGAAGCATTAGCTTGAGGCTAAGGAATAATCAATTTACCACTCTTTCTCCAGGTGCCCTTGCTCACCCAACTGTGTGACCTTGGGTAAACAGCTCAGCTTCCTGGGAGCCAGCCTCAGTTAGAGTAGTGGGCTCAGGGATGGACCTTCAAGGGGGTGCAGGGCATTCTCTGAAACTGGGGCTCTGAGGGGGGACCTAAGGCTGGAGGCAAGAGTAGATTGCTCCTCTTGAACAAAGTTGACAGAGAGAGGCTTGGTTTTCTGGTGATAAGGTATAGAGCCTTTGGCTTCAGATAGACGAAGTCTTAAGGTGTATCTCCAGCACTTGTGACTAACTTTGGACAATTTCTCCATCCCTCTGAGCTTCATTTCTTTATCATAGCTCATTTTGGCATCTTATCCTTACCGTTGTGTATCCTGAAGGTGAATTCATAATTTTGTGTGGATGCATATTTGGAATTTTAAAATAGTGTTTGAATAATAAAAGCTACCATTTACTGAGCACTCAATGTGTGGTGGGCTCTGGGCTAAGTGCCTTAGATGCATCATCTCATTATATCAGCAAAATAACCCTTGGAGGCAAGAATTAGTGTGCTATTTGACAGATAAAGAAATTAATTTTTGGAGTGGTTTAGTAAGTGGCCTAGCCCATGCAGCTGGGTAAGTCAAAGAGCAGGAATGCAAGCCTGGTTTTGTCTGGCTCCAAAAGCTCATCCTCTTAACCGGTACACTAACTGCTGTAATTAAAAGATATTAAAACGGAAACGTGTAAAAGCCAAAGTACAAAGTAAATAAATAGAAAAGCTTTTGCTTTCTGTCGAAAGGCCATTAGTTCCAGGCCCATTCTGATGTCAAATGGAAAAAATAATAAGGTTGGTCCATCAGTTAGCAGAAGCAAACAGACCACTTTTCCAGTATGCTGGTCCTTTCTCCCCATTACTAGCTAAAATGATTACCATCCACTCAACCACGTTAATGACTCCTGACTCAGAGCTTTCATTTGGCTCTCTTTTTACCTGTAAGACATCAAAATATTATGTAGCTAAAAAGTTCTCTCTGAAAGAACTTTGCAAATTTTTTTTTCTTTTTTTTTAAAAAAAAGCAGAAGTCATCAGTTATCAGTCTTCTAAAGTCAGGAATTCTTTCAAAATTCTATAAGATCTTTTGTCAAATGCATTTAGCTCTGTATGAAGGAAATACTAAGCGCCCTTCACACTGTCCTTCCCCAGAGAGTTTCAGACCTCATGGACTCTGCGTAACATTGGGAATGACTTTGGTGACTAAAACTGGTCCTGTTGCCCTAGTTTCAGGACAAAATTTGCAAACTGCTTAGGTGTCAGGGGAAGCACATTTTAGTCAAACCAAGGGCAATTTCCATCCTGTTAGAGACAAGCCAATTACTGTGCCAGGTTAGAGAAGAAAGGAGACAGGCCACAGGCACAGGGGCTTACATTGTCTATGCACAGATCTATGCTTTGGGGGCTCTGCTGCTCTCTGCTGGCCACAGGCTGTTGCTGTAGTCGCCGAGCAAGTGATTCATTCAAAGTGCTGCGGCTGGGGTTTCTCCTACTATTGCCACTATCACTAAGTAGTACCATTTATTGAGTGCACTATCGGTGCCAGGTTCCGAGTTAGGTGCCACGGAGACAGAGATGACAAGTCTTGGTCCTCATCCTTGGCAAGCTCAGTCTAGTGGGGAAGATAGATTCTCGGAGAATTATAATAAAATGCAGCAAGTGTCGAGAGTGTGAGAAAAGATCCTTGCGTTCCTTCAATCAGCAGTACTGAGTTCCTATTCTGTGTCAACTGCTTAGTGAGGTGCTGGGAAAATAAGCACAGAGCTTTATAGTTGCAGCTGTCCACTCAGTACATGTGTCATCTCATTTCATCATCACAACAAATCCGTGAGGTTTACAGGGCAGAGAGTAATAGCCCTATGATATAGATTAGAAAGCTGAGACTCAGAGAGGTTGCATGAGTTGCCAAATGTAACACAGCTAGCTGCTAGGTTATAGAGGCTTGGACCCGATGGACTTCAAATTCACTCTCTTTACTGCTGCACCACACTGCTTGGTGCTGCTTACTGAGAAGTTGATAGGGTAATGGTTAAGACTAAGTGCTCCTAGAGTCAGGCTGCCTGGGTCCACCCTGACTCTACCACTCTCTTGCATCAGGCAAATTACTTAGCTTCTCTGTGCCTCATTTTCTCCATCTTTTAAATGAGAAGAATAACAGTACTTAACTTATGAGATTATTTTGAGGACCAAATAAGTAAATGCTTATGTCGGTCATATAATAAACAATAAATGTCAGCTCCTTTATTATTATTATTATAAAGATGGGAGTCTCACTACGCTGCCCAGGCTGGCCTTGAACTACTGGGCTCAAACCACCCTCCTGCCTCAGCCTCCCAAAGTGCTGGGATTACAGGCATTAGCCACTGCACCCAGCAGTCAGCTCTTAATATTACTGTCAACATGTGAGGCAGAACAACTTGGGGGAAGTGGGAAGAAGAGATGTAGATTCAAGGAAGGTGCTAAGTGCTGCTAAAGTTACATCTGATTGGTTACTCTTGCTTGATTAACAGGAAAAACCCGTCCAGCTCTCTATACAAAGTCCACTCTGATAGCTCATTTTTTCAGTCCTCCAGAGACAGCCCCTCTTCTCCTTGTCTCCAAGAGTACCCGCACAAGTAATGGGGCTACAGAAAGTGGAAGAACTAATTCTGCCCTGGATAGGTGACCTCTGCCTTTGTAGGGTTGGGGGCAGAATAAAACTGTCAGAAGGACCAGGATTTGTAAAAGCGTCTATTGTAGAGGATTTATAATTGAACAAGTCATCTTATCCATATCTTTAAAACAGGGCCAGTATGGGTTAGTACTAGAAATACGAGCAGAGACTTAATTATATAATGACATTTAAATTGGATCCTCCTTCTATCTCAATACTCTGGGATGCCATGACAATCCCCTTCTCCCACTTGGCTGCTTTTCCTCAAATCGCTCTGACAGCTCCTCTTTTGACTCCTCCATGAGCTCTTCTACCACCCCTTAAATGCTAGTGTTCCCCAGGGATCTTCGCTTGGCCTCCAGTCCTCACACACTACACATTTTTTCTAAGTAACTGCATCATTTCCCACAACATCAATGACCATCTATTTCCAAGTTGATAACTCCAAAATTTCTGTCTCCTGCCAAGACATCTGCCCAAGCTCCAACCTCAGCATCTACCTGTCTGCTAGATATCAGCACCTAGAGGCCCCACAGGCACCAGTCCCTGCCAAATGTGTTGCTTCACTTGTGTTCTCTACATTATTTTCTGACGTCAGCATTAACCTAGCCAGTCAAGGTAGGCACTTGGAAGTCATTCTTTTTTATTGAGATATCACATACCATAATATTTGCTTTTTAAAAGTGTACAGTTCAGTGCTTTTTAGTAAATTCACAAAGTTTCTCAACCAGTCCCCACAATCTAGTTTTAGGACATTTCATTACACCTGAAAAAGTTCCACTTGTCCATTAACAGTCACTCCCCATCCTCCCCTCTCCCAGTCTCTGGAAACAACGAATCTGTGTTCTGTCTCCTTGGATTTGCCTATTCTGTATATTTCATATGAATGCTATTGTACAGTATATGCTATTTTGTGATGGCTTCTTTCACTTAGCATAATGTTTTCATGGTTCATCTACGTTGTAGCACGCATCAGTCCTTCATTCCTTCATATGGCTGAAAAATATTCCTTTGCATAGATTTATCACATTTTCTTTCTTTATCAGGCAACTGACATTTGGGTTGTTTCCACTTTTGGGCTACTATGAATAATGCTGCTATGAACATCCACATACAGGTTTTTGCGTGGACATATGTTTTACTTAGTTTTAGAGTTGCTGAGTATATACCCAAGATTAGAATTGCTGGATCATTTGGTAACTGTATGTTTAAGCTTTTGAGGAACCACCAAACTATTTATCAAGGTGAGCACACCATTTTACAACCCTACCAGCAATGTATGATGCTTCACATTTCTGTAGGAGTCATTCTTGTTTCCTCCCCCTCTCTTTTTTTTTTTTTTTTTTTTTGAGACGGAGTCTCGCTCTATCGCCCAGGCTGGAGTGCAGTGGCCGGATCTCAGCTCACTGCAAGCTCCGCCTCCCGGGTTCACCCCATTCTCCTGCCTCAGCCTCCCGAGCAGCTGGGACCACAGGCGCCCGCCACCTCGCCCGGATAGTTTTTTGTATTTTTAGTAGAGACGGGGTTTCACCGTGTTAGCCAGGATGGTCTCGATCTCCTGACCTCGTGATCCGCCCGTCTCGGCCTCCCAAAGTGCTGGGATTACAGGCTTGAGCCACCGCGCCCGGCCGATTCCTCCCCGTCTTTTAGTTCGCGCAGATAGTCAATCACCCAAGTCTTGCCAATTTAAAAACCTAAACCTCTCTCAGTACTGCAACTGTTGCTCTTGGTCAGTTCTACATCATCTTTCACCTGGACTATTGTAATAGCCTTCAAGCTGGTTCTTGCCTCTGGCTACTCGTCCACCTGTACCAGCATGAGCTTTCTAAAAACAGGCCCCAAAGAATGTCAGTTCCTTGTTTGAAACCCTTTAATGCAGTGACTCTCAACCCTGCCTGCACAGTAGAAACATCTGGACAGATTTCAAATATCCTGATGCCTGGGCTGCACCCCAGGCTGATTAAATCAGAATATCCAGATTTGGCATCCAGTCATCAGTATTGTTAAAGCTCCCAAAGAGATTCCAATATTTAGCCAAAAACCGAAACATTGCTTTAGTGACTGCCTATTGCCCATAAGATGAAGTTCAAGCTCCCTAGCATAGCCCACGGGTCCTTCATCATCTGACTCCTGCCTACTTATTTATCTGCATCTTGTACCCCTCCCTGCATCACACGTAATACCCCATCTGTACTGATCTGCACATGGCCTGCAGCAGAAACATATTTTTCTTCCCTGTCTTCTCTACCTGGAATGTCCTTCTCAGCTCTCTTTGCCTCGGGAGCGCCCTCCTACTCATTCCTTAGGAATCAACACCTCTAGAAACTCTTCCCTCTTCACATCCTTTTTGTCCTGTGTACTCCTTCAGCACTATTGGAATTGTTTGTCTTCCCCAGAAGACTGGGACCTGCCCCTTCCCCCACCCACAGTTAAGCACCTGAAATTTATCATGCACTCTAAGTAAGAGCTTTTGGGTAAGTGAATGAATTAATCAATGTCCTTGAAAGAGTTGCAACACAACATTTTGTTGTGTACCATCTTAACAATCAGACCCTGAAGGCATCTGGGCCACAGTAGACAAGGACCTCAATCATGAAGAAATGGCCTGGTGTACCCAACCCCACCATACCAGCACACAGCTTCCCTAGCCAGGGGAATCTCAGGTGCCACAGAAATTTGACCTCAACCAGAGAAGTTGGCTCTTGACTAGAAAACACTGAAGATGAAATAAATTAGGACCTAACATGAAGTGGATAGCTTAGCAGACCCTTCCTGTAAAATTCAAAAACTCCTGCCCAAGGAAAGAGAGACCACTGCCTCCACTTGAATAAAGGACTCTAGTATAGGCAGATCGAAGCACCTTCCTTCCCTGAGCCCATTCCAGTGCTGCATCTGATCTCTGGGGCTTTCATGTTGTACACCTCTCCACCCTATCTTAACCTTGAATCCCAGGTACACTCTGCCTTTTCTGACAACCCTCTACCTACCTGCCTGCCTACCTGACTCTCATACCTTAGCTCCACTTTGATCACCTGGTAGCAACGGATTTTCCAATTACACAAAGTGTCAAGCCTACCAGCTCTCAGGAACCCATCTCTGAGAAAGGTATCATCAGCTTTGCCAGCCAACTGCCTGCCCAATGTCCGGCCCCAGACTTGGCCCCTTGATTAGGTATTCTCCTTACATATATCTCAGTACTAAAATGACTTCCCAACACTGCTATAGACTAAATGTTTGTGTCTCTCCAAATTCACATGTTAAAACGTAATCCCCAATGTGATGGTATTTAGGATGTGAGGCCTTTGGGAGGTGAATAGGTCATGAAGGTGAAGGCCTCATAAATGGAATTAGTGCTCTTATAAAGGAGGCCCCAGAGAGCTCATTTGACTCTTCCGTCATGTGAGAACACAGAGAGAACACCACCATGTATGAACTAGAAAGTGGGCCCTCACTAGACACTGAATCTGCCAGCATATGGATCTTGAACTTCCTAGGCTTCAAAACTGGAAGAAATAAATTTTTGTTTTTTACAAGCCACCCAGTCTATAGAATTCTGTTATAGCAGTCCAAATGGACTAAGATAAACACTAATACTAATTGCCCATATTGCTTGCCAGCTATAAAAGAAAGCACCATTTGAGGAAACATAAAACTAAACACACATTACAGTCCTTTATAAAACTCTGCTTTGTTACTGTTTAATTCATGGTTCTCAACCTTGACTGCACATTGAAATCACCCAGGGAGTTTCAAAAATACTGACAGCTATAAGTAAGTAAATCAGTCAATCGAATTACCTAATTTTAAAAATAAATAAATAAAAATACCAACTCCTGGGTCTCACACCCAAATATTCTGATTTAATTAGTTCAAAGGGCAGCCCGGACAGCAAGAGTTTTGTAAGCTCTCCAGGTGATTCTAATATGCAGGCAGGAGTGAGACCTACTTGCCCAAAAGCTACAGTCACATGCCCCATAACGATGTTTTGCTCAATCGCAGGACCACGTGTACGATTGTGGTCCTATAAAATTACAATGGAATTAAAAATTTCCTATTGCCTAGTGGCATTGTGGTCATAGTAATGTTGCAGCCCTAACACTGTAATGCAATGCAATGCATTACTCGTGTTTGTGATACTAGTATTAACAAACTATTGCTTTGCCAGTCATATAAAAGACTAGCAATACGATTATGTATAGAACATATACTTGATAATGACAATAAACAACTATGTTACTGGTTTAGGTATTTACTATACCATACCTTTTATCATTATTTTCAAGCGGACTCCTTCTACTTATTAAAAAAACAGTTAAGTATAAAACAAACTCAGGCAGGTCCTTCAGGAGGTATTCCAGAAGAAAAAATTGTTAGCGTAGGAGATGACAGCTTCGTGAATGTTACTGCCCCTGAAGACCTTCCAGAGGGGGACAAGATGTGGAGATGGAAAACCATGATACTGATGATCCTGACCCTGTGTAGGCCTAGGCTAATGTGTGTGTTTGGTCTTAGAATTTAATAAAAAAGTTTCAAAACTGTGCTTGCTTTGGCAGCCCACATACTAAAATTGGAATGATACAGAGAGTAGTAACATGGCTCCTGTGCAAGAATGACACACAAATTGTGATGTGTTCCATTAAAAAAACTAAAAATAAGTAAAAATAATAAAAATTAAAATTGTGAAAGTAGATAAGCTTAGAGAATAAGGATATACATGATGAAAATATTTTTGTACAGCTGTACAATGTGTGTTTAAGTGTTATTACAAAAGAGTGAAACAGGTAAAAAAATTAAAAATTTATAAAGTGAAAAAGTTATAGTAAGATAAGGTTAATTAGTTATTGAAGAAAGAAAAAATATGTATTTTTTGAGACAGAGTCTTGCTCAGTCACCCAAGCTGGAGTGCAATGATACAATCATGGCTCACTGCAGCCTTGAACTCCTGGGCTCAAGTGGTCCTCCCACCTCAGCCTGTCAAGTAGCTGGGACTACAGGTGTGTGCCTGCAGCTAATTTTTAAATTTTTTGTAGCGATGGTGTATTGCCCAGGCTGGTCTGAAACTCCAGAACTCAAGCGACCCATCCACCTCAGCCTCCCAAAGTGTTGGGATTATAGGCATGAGCCACCATGTCCGGCCAAGAAAAAATATTTTTTATAAATGTAGTATAGCCTAAGTGTACAGTGCTGTAAAGTCTACAGTAGCATGGAGTGATGTCCTAGACCTTCACATTTACTCACCACCCACTCACTGACTCAACCAGAGCAACTTCTAGTCTTACAAGCTCCATTCATGGTAAGCGCCTTATACAGGTATATCATTGTTTTAAATCTTTTATACTGTATTTTTACTGTGCCTTTTCTATATTTAGATATGTTCGATACATAAATACTTACCATTATGTTCCCATTGCTTACAGTATTCAGTATAGCAACATGCTGTTCAGGTTCGTAGCCTAGGAGCAATAGGCCACACCATATAGCCTGGGTGTGTAGTAAGCTATCCCATCTATGTTTGTGTAAGTGCACTCTGTGATGTTCACACAGCAAAATCACCTAATGACACATTTTTCAGAATGTACCCTCATCATTATGCAACACATGACTGTGCTTCCTAGACTCCAAACATACTTCCCCTGACTTGGTTGTAGGGAGTCAGCATTGTCAATGTTATAACTTGGTCTTGGAATGGTTTAGTGCTCCCCCTACGTTCCTCTTATACTCAGGATTGTAAAGGCTTCTTCAAGAGCATTTTTTTGGGGAGCATGGAGCTAACCACCTCCATTTGTTTCCTTCCCCTCAGGCCTTACAGAACTTATTCTCATTATTCCACCTCTATTTGCAGCTTGCTCTTTAAAAACCTATCCTTATTTGCAGCTTGGTCTTTAAAAATCATCCCTTCTGGCTTTAAATTTTGCCCTGTTCTTTCTGTGTCCAAACTGAAAGTCCAAAGTGAGAGGAACTCATGCTACAGAGTGACTCGCTGGGGTTTGGTGCCAAATCTTAAAACGCCCACTTTCCAATCAAGGGTGACTAAATTATGAAGTAGCACCACCCCCACCCCCTCCTTTTAAGCTCTTCACAATGCTTGCTATCACCTATTTTATAATTAGCAGTAGATTAGCATGAAAAAGATCTTCCTTCCTGAACTAGGGGCTCCAAATATATTTTCTAACTTTTGACCTAAATTGCAGTCTGATTTAAAGTTTTGTTTGTTTGTTTACCGGTTTTCTAGAGAAATAAGAAAAAATAAATAAAGTTTTCTTTGCTTGCTTGCTTGCTTTTTTTATTCACTCAACAAATCCTTAGCACATTTTGAACGAAGCTGCTTGAAAGCAGAATTAGGCTATTTCTGTGCACAAATAGAAGAGCAACTAAGCTTGTGTTTTCACCAGTGATCTTTTGTAGGAGAAGGTAAGGGTCAATAGCTATGAGGGACCCAGGCTCAAGTTTCACTTAAGGGAAACTGGATTCACTTCTCCAAGTGACACTGAAAGCTTGTATTTCAGGGTTAGGATTTACCAAATCAGGACTCTCTTGTTTTCAGGGATAGTGTGAATTCTACATATCGGGTTTTTAGGGTGCACATGATGAATAGTTTGGAAACGTTTCTGCACCAGTTTATCTCTGGCAAGACAGAGATACCACTTGCAGTCCTCTTCCTGAGAAGGTTCCTCCCACAAAGCATCCCACTTCCTTTTCAATTTTTACTTATTTTGCTCATCAGCAATAAAATGAAAATGTGTCTTTCGCTCTCTATAATCATCTCCCCAACTCAGCAACTTAAGGTGCCTCTGTCACTTTGATTTATTCAAATGATTTGAAATGTCAACTTATTGAAGATCTGTAGAGGACCATGGGTAATGTCACCCACTGCCCTGAAAAGCCAACGAATTTTAACTCCCTGAACGGATGTCAGACAAGGGTAAAGCTGAGCCCACGGAATCGCTTTTTGCCATGCTTCTCAATGGAGAGATTCAAGGTGACTTTGACATGCTCATTGAGGAACTCACATCTCCTGCCAGTTTGTATGGCATCATATTGGCAAAAAGGAAAAGTAGTCACTGAAGGGAGACTTTCCCCCACAACTATGATTCCTTAGAGAACCATGGCATTATTTTGGTGCTTAATGAAGTGCTTATCCCAGCTACAGTGTGGTCTTACTGGATTGGCAACAGGCCCAGCAAACTGACAATTTAAATGAGGGTGCTGCTGCTTGAGGACTTTATGTGAGGCCTCATTAATTAGTCTATGAGGATGGTCTAACACAGTGCTTGGCACACAGGTAGATAGCACTCATGGCATGTTAACCACTGCTATGATTATGAAAAGTTCATTTCTAGAGAGTTCCACGAGTAGTTAAGAGGTAGGCTTAGGGATTTGACCTCTAACACACTGACTATTCCTGTCATTCTATCCTGCTGGTGGCTGGCCTGGTGCTCTAAGGTAGTCAAAACCATTATAAGAAACCACAGAGAAATGTCTAAATTTTCCTGTTGGGCTGGAATTCAGTGAACGCCAATGGATCTTTAAATAATTGGGTCACTGACTAAGGCTTAGAAAGGCAAGAATTCTCTTTTGCCATATGGGATTTGGTGTGAGTTTGGCATTAAGATCAGACCTGTGCAATCTTGGCTTGCTTCTTTAGGAAGAAAGCTGGTGCTAACCCCTCAAGGAAAGGATAAAACACTTAGCAGAGCCTTGTTTGTTTCTCAATAGGGAGTGGCACATTAGCTTAACATGTAGGAAGTTGGCAATAAAGTACTATATATGACAGTGATCTGACCTTGTTCTTAGCTGAGGTTGGTATGGCTTCCTCTAGAGCATTTGCCATGTGGCCTTTGTGGTTAAACAGCACACTGAACTTTCTCTTAACTCCTTTTAAAGTGAGGACAAAGGATGGATATGCCTGGCTGCCTCCAATGAACATTACTCAGTGCCTCCTCTGTGTTAGGTGTTGGAGGTGCCATGAGCAGCACAGTCCCAGTCCCAGTTCTCAAGTTCACAGTCTAGTCAGAAAGACAAACAGTGATGCGCTGGAGCCCATTGCTACTGACTCATGAGAGATGATAGATGTTTAGAAATGTTTGCCAGTCAGTCGTTAAACACACACTTATTAAAAATAAAATTCTATAAGCCTGCAATTAAAATATATTTCAAACAAAGGTAAGAAACACTCAAAATGTATCACTTCCTAATTATTTTACTGCCATTGCTTATTATATAGGCTCTTGAGGTGATCTATAGCTATTGTAGCAGTCTAATGGAAATGCTGTATAATGTCGTACTACTGGGCATTTCCACCCAAATCAATGCGTGACCTCACGTCGGTAGCTTGAAATTGGTCATGGTGGGAATATTTACACAGTGGAAATTGGCAATCACTATAAACTTGGAATGTTTTCTTTTTTCCTTTCATAAAATCAGTTATTAAACATTTATTAGCACACTACTGGAGACACTCTAGCAAATAGATTATAGTAAATCCAGTGGGCCCCATGGCTGTGGGATTATAGCCCATGGTAGGGGAACATGGGAAAGTGTTGTGAAAAGCTTCACACAGGAGGCAGGTGCTTGAAGCAAAGCTCTGAAGGATAATTAGGAGTGAAGGCCCAGAGGCAAGATAGGGCAGAATTGATTGAATGAAAAGGATGTGGGTTTTACTCTCAGGGGCTCTCAGTTAGAGGGAAACAGGAAAAAGGGAGTGAAGGGTCAAGTGTTCTGTGGGGCCTGCTGAGGCTGCTGTAGGAGCACAGAGGAGGGCACAGGACTGGTGGGGGTAGAGTAAGGCTTCCTGGAGGAGGCGATGTGGCATCTTACCACTGAGATCAAAAGACAACTAGGAGTAGCCACCATTCCTGGAATGGAGGTAGAAAAGTAATGTCTTCTTGTATATTAAAATATATTGCCAACATAATCACCATAGAAGAGTAATCAATGTTTCAAAAACGTGTTCTCAGGAAATGCTTCGCTCTTGAGATTGTGCAATCCTTGAAATGTTGCCTTGTGAGTGGGGAATCTTAGTTTCTAGTGCAGCCTCCCACCTATCACAGGGCTTTGCTTTGTAATAGCCCTGGCTAAGGGCTTTGAAGTTCTGCCTGAATACTATGGGTGTTGGATGAGAAGAGAATTGAGTGCATTTGTTAAACTCTGAACTAAATGGGATCAAAGACCTCACTTGGGGGAGATAATTATTAAATCCTCTGTTCAGAAGTCTGGTGTTTGCTAAGCCCTTCAGTTTCATGGACAGAGCATAAACAATATTCCCTTTTCAACACCACAAATTAACTTTTCCAAGAAAAATTGGCCATGAGATAAGGATAAATTACATTCTGGTATGTGTATGAGGAATGGGGACTTTGAACTGCTCTCAGGTCCCTAACTACAGAAAATCTAAGAAATGATGTTGTCTCACTTTGGTAAAATAACATCTGGGGAAAATACCTACTTTCTCTTTGCATTTAGTGCCTCATTTAAGAAGAAAAAAAAAAAAAAAAACTAAAGGTCAGATTGGCAACCTAAAAATGAAACTAGAATGGAGGTGAGGAAAGAAGGAGTAGTGCAACATTTTACCCTGAGGCTGAGAAGAGGGAGCAGATCTAGTTGTGCAAGCACTCAGAGTCTGAAATGTAGGCCCTTAGTGTTACAAACACGATGAATGACTTGGCAAATAAACTCTTGAAAAGAAACCTGTGCTAAGCTTTCCCAGAGACTTTGAGTTTTCTTTAATCCTTTACATCCTTCTTTTTGTTAAAAAAAAAAATTTATTTTGAGATACGTTCCATCAATACCGAATTTATTGAGAGTTTTAGCATGAAGGGCTGTTGAATTTTGTCAAAGGCCTTTTCTGCATCTATTGAGATAATCATGTGGTTTTTGTCTTTGGTTCTGT
>NW_012116077.1:2269450-2269699 GCF_000951035.1 Colobus angolensis palliatus
CACATCTACAACCATACGATCTTTGACAAACCTGACAAAAACAAGAAATGGGGAAAGGATTCCCTATTTAATAAATGGTACTGGGAAAATTGCCTAGCCATAAGTAGAAAGTTGAAACTGGATCCTTTCTTTACTCCTTATACGAAAATTAATTCAACATGGATTAGAGACTTAAATGTTAGACCTGAAACCATAAAAACCCTAGAAGAAAACCTAGGTAATACCATTCAGGACATAGGCATGGGCAAG
>NW_012116077.1:2274367-2277291 GCF_000951035.1 Colobus angolensis palliatus
GTGGGGAGGAGGTAGGGGGGTGGGATAGCATTAGGAGATATACCTAATGTAAATGACTAGTTAATGGGTGCAGCACACCAACATGACACATGTATACATATGTAACAAACCTGCACATTGTGCACATGTACCCTAGAACTTAAAGTATAATAATAAAAAATAAAAGTTAAATAAATATAAATAAAAAAATAAATTTATTTATTTATTTATTGGAACATGGTGTTGCTCTGTCACCTAGGTTGGAGTGCAGTGGCGAATCACAGTACACTGCAGCCTTGACCTCCAGGGCTTAAGCATTACTCCCACCTCAGCCTCCTGAGTAGCTGAGACCATGGGCACACACCACCATGCCTGGCTAATTTTGTCATTTTTTGTAGAGACGGGGTTCTTGTCATGTTGCCCAAGCTCGTCTTGAACTCTTAGGCTCAAGAAATCCTCCCACCTCAGGCTCTCAAAACACTGGGATGACAGGCATGAGCCACTGCATCCAGCAAATTCTTCTTAACTTTCTTGTTTGCAAGAAATAGAAACCCATTCAGCTAGTTCAGATAAAGGATGGGTGGGAAAATGAAATTAATTCAGAAATATTAACTAACACTCACTATGTGCCAGGTTCTGAGCTAGGAGTCCCTGGTAAGCAGTGACTAAGATGGACACAGTCCCTGTCCTCACAGAATATACCATCTAGAAGGAAAAAAAAGCACTAAACTAACAATTACACAATTTGGGTGTTGTTGTTGTTGTTGTTGTTTCTGAGACAGGGTCTTGCTCTGTTACCCAGTCTGGAGTGCAGTAGTGCAATCTTGGGTCACTGCAACCTCCGCCTCTGGGGTTCAAGTGATCCTCTTGCCTCAGCCTCCTGAGTAGCTGGAATTACAGGCATGTGCCACCACACCACACTAATTTTTGTTTTTGTTTTGTTTTGTTTCTTAGTAGAGACGGAGTTTCACCATGTTGGCCAGGCTGGTCTTGAACTCCTGACTTCAAGTGATCTGCCCACCTCAGTCTCCCAAAGTGCTGGGATTACAGGCATGAGCCACTACACCCGGCCTATTTGTTATTTATTGTAAGCACGATGTGCACTCTGAGGGAAAAGAGTGAGGGGTTGTGAGATTCCATGGAGCTCCAACCTAATATGGCTGGATGAAAGGCCAGAGGAGGCTTTACTGGAGAAGTGATATTTGAGAAAACTCAGGAGCATGCCTTTAGCTGGGATGAAAGAAGCATTATCCGGTACCCTTGCTTTTCTTTCTAATTCCCTTATCAGGCAATATGTTACAAAATCAGCATGAAATTTGAGAAATTAAAACTCATAAACAATGTAGACAAATAAGCCTCCAAATCTATTTTATACTCGCAAGCTCCTTCAACCAATATGCTCAATTATTTTCCCTGAACAGATGTTTCCAGACCTTCCACTCACCCAGGAGTTTATTTCTTGGCTATTCCTGACAAAATTGCTGTTTAGCACAACATTTAAAATATGTGCATTTACAGCACTATATCCAGAATGCACCCCAGAAAGGAATTTTCACCATTAAATGTACAACTTAGTCAGGGGTATAATGACTAAAATGTTGTGGGAATGCTGATTATTTAAATACGACATTATTAAGTTTTAATTCTTCATCTTTGTAAACAATTCTTTATTTTTACACTGCTGCAGAATTAATACCACTATTGACTTGTGTTTCTGACTTTACATATCGCATTCCCTGTGCTTTTGACAGGTCTACTGTGTTTCACAGTTGTTTCCCATTTGAGAAGCTGGAGAGGAGGCATTTGCCTTGACCCTCCACCCACCTACAGAATCAGGCAAACATGACTCTGACTAATAGAAACTGGCTGAAGGTGATGACTTGGTACATCCAGCAGACACTGAACTGCTGGACAGAATCGCATTTATAGCTTTCTTACAACTACTTTTTGCTTCTCACACAGGGTAGCTACTAGATATAGGCAGGTGCCTCTTCTTTTCTCACACCCATTTCTCTCCTTTAGGCTTATGACTCCACCATTGTAGACAGACTTGTCTGGCCTAAGAAAGCAAACTGACTAAAGAGTTGTGCAAAACTCTGCAGTTTCCATTTTGTAAACCTTCTCCAGTTGGAGCTGCATAAAAGAGCCCTTCTCCTTTAAATTTCCATTTGAACTCTGCCTTGACTGAACCAAAATATCAGAGAGTAACTCAGTCAAAACCACAGTGCAGACCCCAAATAAGTAAAGATTTACTTGAAACCTGAATATTTTCTCAAAAGCTTTTGAGAAGGTGCAGATAGAAAGGCTAGCCTCACTTGGATTTATAATAAGGAGTGAAATCTGAAGCCATGCGTTCTAGGCACTGGCTACCACTAAGGTAGGTGGTAAAATAGCAATAATAATAAGAATAACTGCTGCTACTACTACCTCTTGTCTTAAGCCTTTGCTATATGTCAGTAGATATTGTGCTAAGCATTGTTTATCTCAATGACTCATCTCACCAACCCTCTGGGGTGGGTGTGATGTGACATCTCTTTACAGATGAGAAAATAAGGGTTGTTTGAATTCTGCCAATTATACATGCAAGCATGTGTGTGCAGCTCTATGCAATTTTACCACATGTGAAGATTTGTGTAATCACGACCACAATCAAGATACTCAACTGCAGCCTGGGCAACATAGTGAGACCTCGTCTCTAAAAACACATACAAAAATGAGGCCTGGCGTGGTTGCTCACGCCTGGAATCCCAGCACTTTGGGAAGCCAAGACGGGTGGGTCACCTGAGGTCAGGAGTTCAAGACCAGCCTGGCCAACATGGCGAAATCCCGTCTGTACTAAAAAATATGAAAATTAGCCAGATGTGGTTGTGCACGCCTATAATCCCAGCTACTCGGGAGGCCGAAGGAGGAGAATCGCTTGCACCTGGGAGGTGGAGCTTGCAGTG
>NW_012116077.1:2277642-2295006 GCF_000951035.1 Colobus angolensis palliatus
AAAAAAAAAAAAAAAAAGCAAACCAAAGCAAGCAAACAAAGAGCCAAGCTCACACCTGTAATCCCAGCACCTTGGAAGGCTGAAGCAGGACAATTATAATTACAGGCGGGGTGGCTTGCACCTGTAATCACAGAACCTTGGAAAACTGAGGCAGGAGGACGGCTTGAGCCCGGGAGTTTGAGGCTGCAGTGCGCTATGATAGCACCATTGCACTCCAGCCTGTGAGACACAGCGAGACCCTGTCTCTAAAAAAAATTAAATAAATTAATTAATTAAATTAAATAAAAGATACTCAACTGTACCATCGCCACAAAACTCTCTGTCCTTTTACGGCCACATTCGACGCCTCTCCCTTATCCCATTAATCTGTTCTCTATCATAATAGTTTTGCCATCCTGAGAATATTATATAAATGAACTCATAGACTACATAAACTTTTGAGATTGGCTTTTTTTTTCCCTCAGCACAATTCCCTCGAGATTCACCCAAGTTGTTGCATATTGTAATGTTTGTATTATTGAGTAGTATTTCATGGTATGGATATAGCACAATTTCTTTATTGAAGTTTATTCCTGTTGAAGGACATTTGGGTATTTTTCCAGTTTTTGGCTATTACAAATAAAGACAAGTTTCTGCATGCAAATTTATGAACATGAAGTTGTTTGTAGTATTTCTTATCATCCTTTTAATGGCTGCAGAGGCTGCTATGATACCTTTGTTTTATTCCTCATATTGCTGATTTTTGTTTTTTTGTATTTTTTTAGGGACAGGATCTCACTATATTGCCCCAGCTACGGTGCAAGTGGCTAGTCACAGGCACAATCATAGTGTACTACAGCCTCAAACTCCTGGGCTGAAGCAATCCCCCTGCCTCAGCCTCCTGAGTACCTGGGACTACATATGTATGCCACTGTGCCTGGTCTGATATTGCTGATTTTTATCTTCTCTCTTTTTACCTTTGTCAAATTTGCTAGAGGTTTATCAACTTTATCAAGTTATTTCAAAGAACCAGCTTTTTTTTTTTTTTGAGATTTTTTTTGTTTTTGAGTTTTGCTCTTGTTGCCCAGGCTAGAGTGCAGTGGCACCATCTCAGCTCACCACAACCTCCGCCTCCTAGGTTCAAGCGATTCTCCTGCCTCAGCCTCCCGAGTAACTGGGATTACAGGCATGCACCACCACACCCAGCTAATTTTGTATTTTTAGTAGAGACGGGATTTTTCCATGTTAGTCAGGCTGGTTGCTAACTCCCAACCTCAGTTGATCTGCCCGCCTCAGCCTCCCAAAGTACTGAGATTGCAGGCATGAACCACTACCCCTGGCCTGAACCAGCTTTTTGTTTCATCAGTTTTTCTAATGATTATCTGTTTTCTATGCCACTGAAAACAATGGCATTGACTTGCTCTTCTTTTTCTAGGCTCTTAAGATGTCAGCCTAAATTATTGATTTGAGACTTTTGCCCTTTTCCAATGTAAGCATTCAGTGTTATAAATTTCCTTCTTGGCACTGTTTTAGCTGATTTCCATATATTTTGACATGTTGTATTTTCATTTTATTCAGTCCTATTTATTTTTAAATTTCCTTTGAGACTGCCTTTTTGACTCATGTATTATTAGGCATGCCATTTAGTTTCCAAGTGTTTAGATATTTCCCTTTTATTTTTCTGTTATTGATTTCTAGTTTGATTCCATGTTGGCCAAATAACACATTGTATATAATTTCCATTATTTTAATTTGCTAAATTTTTTTGTAACCCAATATATAGTTATCTTGGTGAATGTTTCATAGGAACTTGGAAAAAAAATGTGTATTCTGCTATGTTTGGGTGGAATGTTGTATATATGTCAATTAGATCCTACTGGTTAATTGTGTTAAACTATATCCTTGATGATTTTTTGTCTAGCAATTTTATCAATTGCTAAGAATGGATTGTTGAAGTCTCCAAGTATTATTGTAGATTTGTCTGTTTCGTCATTCAGCTCTATAGGTTTTGCTCATGTATTTTGCAGCTCCATTCTTTGGTGGTCTTCTCAGTGGTTTGACCCTTTATTGTTATGTGATATCTCTCTTTGTCTCTGATAATTTTATTTGCTCTGAAGTCTACTTTATCTGATATTAATATTGCCACTTCTTTCTTTTGATTAATGCTTGTAGAGCATCTTTTTCTATCCCTTTACTTTCAAACTATCCTGTTATATTTGAAGTGCATTGCTTATGAACAGCATATAATTGAGTCACATATTTAAAATCTATTCTGCCAATCTCTTTTAATTGATGAATTTAGACCATTTACATTGAAAGTAATTATTGAATTTCTAGAGTTTAAGTGTGTCATTTTAATATTTATTTTATATTCATTCTCTGTTTCTTCCTCCTCTGATATTTTTTCTTGCCTTCCTGTAGGCTACCTGAACAACTTTTAGAGTTCCATTGTATTTATTTATAATGCTTTTGATTATATCACCTCATATAGTTTTCTTAATGGCTGCTCTAGGTCTTACTACACACATACATAAATTATCACAGCCTAATGGTATTGACATTTTACCAATTGAGTGAAGTATGGAAACATTAATTTCATTTAGGTCCCTTTAACTTCCCCACTTTTCAAATACAACTGTCTCAGGTATTTTCTCCAAGATCATTGAGCTCCTCGTCAGATAGCATAACAACACTTCCTTCAACTATAAAATATGATTAAAGAAACTCGTGAAGTAAAGAATAGTCCATTACATTTACTTCTATTTTTTACCAATTCCATTATTCTTCCTTCCTTTCTGAAGGTTCGTATCTCCTTTTGCTAACATTTTCTTGTTCTTTAGAGAACTTCCTTTAGCCATTATTTCAGGGTAGGTTTTCTATTGACAAATTCTCTTAGTTTTCCTTCACTTGAAAATATCTTGATTTCCCCCTTCATTCTTAAAGAATGGTTTTACTGGATATAGAAATTGTAATTGACATGTCTTTTCTTTCATTACTTAAAAAATGTGCCACTTCCTTCTGGCCTCCGTGATGTCATTTGAGAAACCCTCTGTGATTCAAACTGGTCTCCTACAGGTAAGGCATGGTTCTCTCTGGCTGCTTTCAAGATTTTTTTTTCTTCGGTTTTCAGATGTTTAATTATGCTGTATCTGACTGTCTACCTCCTACTCCATCCTTGCAAATTTATGTGGTGTGGATTTATATTGGTGTGAATTTCCTTGGGTTTATCCTAACAGAGATTTTCTCAGCTTCTTGAATCTTTAGGTTTATGTCTTTTGACAACTTTGGGGAATTTTCATCCATTATTACTTCAAATACTTTTTCAGTCCCACTCTGTCTCTCATGCACCTCTCGTAATATTAATATTTTTATTTGTGTCAAGAGAACTTGTAAATTCAACAGAATTTGTAATAGATCCTTGAAGCATTTTTATGACATCTGCTTTAAAATCCTTGTCAGATAATTCCAATGCATGGTTCATCTCAGTATTGGTGTTACTTGGTTGTGTTTTTTTCTGGTATTTGGTATGACAGGTAATGCTTTGTTTTGTTTCACTTTATACAATACTTTTATCTCCTTTTGCTTTTAGTTGACATATAATAATTGTACAAATTCACGAGACGCAGAGTGATATTTTAATACATGTGTACAATGTGTAACGGTCAGATTATATACTGTACATTTTGCTATTTTATATTAGAAGATTCTTGATTTTATTTAAATATTCTATTTTAGCAGTTAGTTTCTCTTCTTAGGTTTAGTATGCAAGTTCTGGCCTACATATGTGGGCTTTAGTTCCAACGAAAGTTTAGTTTGCTCAGCCTTTGGAAGCCATCATCCTATGGGCATCTGCTCTGAGTTTAGGTCATCTCTCAAGATTACAAAAACCCCTGGAAAAAAACTGATTGTAGTGTTTCAAGCTGCTATGAAGTCCCAAGGGTTTCTGTTAGACCAGAATTTCCCAAGACCATAGAGATGAAGCTCAAAACCACTCTTCTGCTGCTACAGCTGTTAGCATTTTGGTAAATTATGTTGACTAAAGAGGATGTCTTCACAATGTTTGATGCTGATGTTTTTATCTCTTCTACTTAAAATTGGTCTGTGTTGCAAATTATACCTTCCTAAAGAGTATGCATACAACTTTTTTTTACTAACATTTTCTTACAGAGTTTACTCTGAAGCAGTGTTTCCTCTATCCACTTCATGCTATGATGCTAGCTTCTCTGAAATATTTATTTTAAACGGATACATTTCATTCCAACCAAGAATTTCAGAGGATAATCTTTCTGATTGACTTAAACTAAGAATTTTAAAGGTTAGTCTTTCTGATAGACTAAAGTGGGTAATACTATATAACTTTTCCATACCATTCTCATTTTTTAAAAATTACTTTGCTTTCCATCATAAACAAAATGGTGGGTGCAATTTTAGATAGGATAGTCAGGGAAGGCCATTTCAAAATAAGGTAGCATTTGAGCTGAGATGATACCATAAGAATCTAGCTATATAAATATCTGGGGGAATAGCCTTAAAGGCAAAGGAAATAGAAATGCAAAGGCTCTAATAGGAACATGTTAGGTGTGCTTGAGGAACAACAAGGAAATCAGTGTGGCTGCAACAGCACAAATAAGGGGCAACTAGCAGAAAATGAGATGAGAGAATGGCAGGAACCAGTCCTATAGGGCTTTATAGGCCATAATCAGGATTTTAGATTTTATTCTAAGGTATTCCACTTAGATAGACAACAAGACATTGGAGGATTTTGAAAAAAAAATTGAAAGACATGATCTGATTTACATTTTAGAAAGATCACTCTGGCTGTGATATAGAGAATGGATTGGAATGGGGCCAAAAGAAGAATTAGAATAGTGAGGACACTATTTCAGTGGTCCAAGCAAGGAATGACTAGTCTCTTTGGACCAGGCTTAAACTAGGGGGAGAATGGTGGAGGTAGTGAGAGGTGGTTAAATTTTGATATACTTTTTAGATGTAGCCCATTGGAATTTTTCAGGGTTTATATGAAAGGGATGAAGAAAAAGTGAGCAATCAAGAATGTCCTAGGTTTTTGCTTGAGCAACTATTGGACTGTGATTCCATTTTCTGAGATGGGGAAGCCTGTGGGGGGAACAGTTTTGCAGGGATATGGTAGGAGGTAGGGAGTCAAATGTTTTGCTTTGGTTATATTAAATTGCAGATGCCTATTAGACATCTAAAGGAAGTGATTAAGCAGGAAGTTGCATATATGAACATGGAACTCAAAGAAGAGGTCTGGATTGAAGATAAAATCTTTAGAGCCATCAGCATACATAGATAATATGTAAAGTCATAAGATTGGATGAAATAATTTAGAGACTATAAGCAAATGAGAGGGCCCAAGGTTTAATTCTAGATAGGGTTTTACCATGTTGCCCAGGCTGGTCTCAAACTCCTGGGCTCAAGTAATCCACCCACCTCAGCCTCCTAAAGTACTAGGACTACAGGCATGAGCCACCATGCCCAGTCATGATCTCTCTTCCTCACTGGAGTATAAGCTTCATAAGAACAGAATGCAGATTTTCTTTGTTCACTGCTTGTATTAGTTTGCTAGGGCTGTCATAACACAATACCACAGCTTGAGTGGCCTAAACAACAGAAATGTATTGTGTCACAGTTCTGGAGTCTAGAAGTCTGAGATCAAGGTGTCAGCAGGGTTGGTTCCTTCTTGAGACTCTGAGGAAGAATCTGTTCCATGCCTCTCTCGTAGCTCCTGGTGGTTTGTTGGTGATCCTCAGCATTTCTCAGCTTGTATATGCATCACCTTCACCTCTGTCTTTATCTTTACATGGTGTTCTGTGTGTATGTATCTCTGCATCTAAGTTTTTTCTTTTTATAAGAACATCTGTCATATTGGGTGAAGGCTCACCCTAATGACCTAACTTTAACTTGATTATATCTTTAAGGATCCTATTTCCAAATAAGGTCACATTCTGAAATACTGTGATCTAGGACATCAACATATATTTTTGGGGGACCCAATTCAACACACAACACTGCTCTGTCTCCAGCATCTAACACAGAGACTGCCTCCGGGCCCCTAATTCCCCTAGTGACTCCTTAATGAATTAATATATGAATGGACTTTAGAGCTTCTATGAAATGGTAGGCAATGTTGTGAAGGATGTACGTGTGTGTGTGTGTGTGTGTGTGTGTGTGCATGTATTTCTCTGGAGAGAGAGAGAGCCCCTGTAGCCTTTCATCAGATTCTCAGTGACGAATGACCCTAGAAGTGCCAAGACCCACTAGCTTATAATGTAAGCACCACATCTTTGCTGTGATATAGGGGCCCTTTATTATATAGCCCTGGTTTACTCTGTAGTCTGGCCTTATTATTATTATTATTATTATTATTATACTTTAAGTTCTAGGGTACATGTGCACAACGTGCAGGTTTGTTACATAGGTATACATGTGCCATGTCGGTGTGCTGCACCCATCAACTCGTCATTTACATTAGGCATATCTCCTAATGCTATCCCTCTCCACTCCCTCCCCACAATATGACCCAGTGTGTCCAAGTGACCCCCTTCCTGTGTCCAAGTGATCTCATTGTTCAATTCCCACTTATGAGTGAGAACATGCAGTATTTGGTTTTCCATTCTTGCGATAGTTTGCTGAGAATGATGGTTTCCAGCTACATCCATGTCCCTACAAAGGACATGAACTCATCATTTTTTATGGCTGTGTAGTATTCCATGGTGCATATGTGCCACATTTTCTTAATCCAGTCTGTCACTGATGGACATTTGGGTTGATTCCAAGTCTTTGCTATTGTGAATAGTGCTGCAATAAACATACGTGTGCATGTGTCTTTATAGCAGCATGACTTATAATCCTTCGGGTATATCCCCAGTAATGGGATGGCTGGGTCAAATGGTATTTCTAGTTCTAGATCCTTGAGGAATCGTCACACTGTTGTCCACAATGGCTGAACTAGTTTACAGTCCCACCAACAGTGTAAAAGTGTTCCTATTTCTCCACATCCTCTCCAGCACCTGTTGTTTCCTGATTTTTTAATGATTGCCATTCTAACTGGTGTGAGATGGTATCTCATTGTGGTTTTGATTTGCATTTTTCTGATGGTGAGTGATGATGAGCATTTTTTCATGTGTCTGTTGGCCGTATGAATGTCTTCTTTTGAGAAGTGTCTGTTCATATCCTTTGCCCACTTTTTGATGGGGTCATTTGTTTTTTTCTTGTAAATTTGAGTTCTTTATAGGTTCTGGATATTAGCCCTTTGTCAGATGAGTAGATTGCAAAAATTTTCTCCCATTCTGTAGGTTGCCTGTTCACTCTGATGGTAGTTTCTTTTGCTGTGCAGAAGCTCTTTAGTTTAATTAGATCCCATTTGTGAATTTTGGCTTTTGTTGCCATTGCTTTTGGTGTTTTAGACATGAAGTCCTTGCCCATGCCTATGTCCTGAATGGTACCACCTAGGTTTTCTTCTAGGGTTTTTATGGCTTTAGGTCTAACATTTAAGTCTCTAATCCATGTTGAATTAATTTTTGTATAACGAGAAAGGAAAGGATCCAGTTTCAGCTTTCTACTTATGGCTAGCCAATTTTCCCAGCACCATTAGTCTGGCCTTTTAAACTTCACACACCTGTCTCCAGTCACACTGAATCACCTGTGGTTCCCTTCATAAGCCATTCTCTTGTTCACCTCTGAGACTTCGCATATTCTGGTATCACCTCTGCCTAGTCTAGGATTCATTTTCGATCGTGTGGCAGATTCTCAATCATCTTTCAAAAATCAGCTCCAGGGCTAGCCCCTCAAGGAGAATTTTTCTGACTTCTCTGAAGGGTGATAAGCATTTTCACTTCTGGAAACAAGGTTCACACATCCACTAAAGCAACTGCCATAGACAGATGGGTCTGTTTCTTCCACTGGACACTGAGATCCTGGAAGATAGAGACCAACTCTTATTCACCTCTGCATCCCTAGGCTAGAAGGGTGTCAGTCGCAAAACAAGCCTTTAAGAGTGAATGACAAAAAAAAAAAGAGTGGCTGCCCTGGGGAAGATAGATTCTAACTTAAAGAATAGCCTAGTTCCAACAACAAAATCTTTTTCACAGTAAACTGAATACTGTGCAGCTTCTGGACACCACATGACTACTCATGATGGGGGATAATCTAGAAAGAGCGTATGCACTGGATGGAAGGTCGAGCTGCATCTGGCCCCCAAGACCTCTTCCACATCTGAGTGTTTCTGATTCCGCGACAGCCTGACCTTCCAGTTTTTTTTTCTTGTGACTGGAATCTGGCTTCTGAACTGGAGGGTATGTCACCCTCAAACTCCCGCTGACTAGGTCAGGGTTAGAAAAGGTACTTTCCAGAAGTTCACCATCCCAGGCAGACTCAAGGTGCCTGGCTTTGCCTTCTCAGCATCTCTGACTTCCCATCTGAAAACTGACTAATACTTGCTAATTGTATGTTCTAAGATCCTTTGATGAAAATGCCAGAGTATGTAAGTATCAAGTATTGCTATGAATAAGAGAAAAGGAATGAAGTTTCTGTTGCTTACTCCTTGAACGACATTATAGAAAATGGATGTCTATTGCCAAACCACAGGGCATAGCTGCATTGTAGAAAAGAAACTGGTAAAAATGTATTCAACCTTTGGATTCAACATTAAAATATCTGTTTTTCTAGGACCCTCCTGATTACAAAAATACCATGGAGCCTTTTGGTGTCATTGTGGATTGTGTTCAGCAGTCTTCCATGAAGCCCTGCAATGAAACCTCACTGTAGTGGTTATCTAGTCTTGTGTTCTGTCTACCTAGAGCAGCACTCCCCTTCTGGGAAATGCTTTTTTCTCCACTCCAACCATGCTTTTGAAGGATGCCTGCTATGTTCTTCTGGAACTCTGTTGCCTGCACACAGTGACTGGTAGAGACATGGGCACCTGATCCAAACTGGATCAATTAAAATCCTTCCAGGGACTTTGAATACATGGGCATAGAAAGAGCAAATAGAAAGTCCTCTCTGGTAGCAACTCTGGGGCAGGGGTATATGTGTACAGAACTGGCCAGCCACCATGCATCAGTGGTGTGGGAGAAGTCTGCGAGAATGAAACTGACACTCAGAGAGGCAGAGGTGGGAGACAGAAAAAAAAGAGGGAGGAAGGGTGGGGAAAGAGAGAGATAGAATGAAAGAGAAATAGACAGACACACAGAGAGAGAGAAATCCTGTTAGTTACTCAAGTCCTTTGTTCTAGTTGTTCCTGCCTTCCCATGGCTCGGTTACATGATCACCAATAAGCCTTTTTTCTTTTCTTTTTTTTTTTTTCTTTTTTTTTTGGCCTAAGCAAAATTCCACCTGGCTTTCAGTCACTGGAAATCACAACAATCCTGACAAATATACACACAGAACATGCTATTAGCTCCAGAAACAAATGAAGAGCCTTGCAGTCTCCAAGTACTTTCAACTAAAGACAATTTTTCTGTCAAAATGACTTTTCTCAAGAATGTCCACTCTTCCTCCCATGGCAATGACCTAGGAAGAAAAGGAAAGAGGATGGATTGACATCCCTAAGTACTCGTACATGAAAGGGGCTTCACAGATCATCTGATCAAACCTCCATTGTACAGATGGGGAAATGGAGCTCCAGAGATGTGAAGGGATGATGTGCTCCCAAAGTTGCACATCATCCCTTCCCCTCTCTGAACTAGAATCGAATTCTGGCTCTATTGTTAACTTTTCACTAGTAATGTTTGTATGAATACAAAAATTTGTTACTAAGAACAAGTATTATTAGTAATATTACTAATAATTATTACTTATTACTAATAGGTTAGTAATAGAGCCAGAACTCAATTCTAGTTCTCCCAATTTATTCTGACTCACTAGTTTCCCACAGTCCTCCAATCTGAAATTCTGTAAATGAAATTGCAATGCAATTTTTTAAAACACCAAACTTTATTTTCTTCCTGAAATATACATCACTCTCCACCCCAACTCATTCTATTTCTTCAAGTTCATGAATATGCAAAATGACAAGAATTTTAAGTTATATACCTGCTGGAGAGTTACTATGGCTGTGACACTTAAAATTTTAGTTCTGCAAACTATTTTGATTCATATCCAATGCTTGACTCTGACATGAAGGTCTAATGAAAAATCAGGCCTCCAGTCTTTTTGTTTTCATCTTGTAGAACTACTACTACATTTGACCTTTTAAAAATGATGTGACCAACTTTCATTTTGACAATTGTATCCTCAAGACTTCCAGAAACTGATGAAATTGTCATTGCTGTGAAATTATCCTGCAATCATTGTGAATATATATATTATATATATATATATACACACACACACACACACACACACACACACACAATCTTTGTGAATATATATATTTATTTATAGGTGTCTGCATGACCTAGCTTGGGTCAATGAAACAAGGGAAAGTTCACTGGGGGACTTCTGGGAAAGATTTCCCTCTCTGATCAGAGAGGCATATATAGAGAAAGCATTTTCCCTACCTTCACAATAATTATGTATATAAACTTATACATGTATATATAAACATATATATGTTTATATATATAAACATATATGTATATGTATATTTTATATATGTATATATATAAACATATAGTAAGTTATGATGTAACTCATGTCAACTCATGTCATTGTCTGGCCTTTAATATTTCTTCAGAAGGAAATGTGTTCAAAGAAGATATTATTGCTTATTACCAATCAATCCATTGATTAATCAACCAATCACTCATTGAGTACCAAGTAGGTGCCTAGCACTATTCTAGTCGTTTCAGGAACAAAAGAAATGTAAGGACCCAAACTCATCCTTTTTATGGCTGCATAGTATTCCATGGTGTATATGTGCCACATTTTCTTAATCCAGTCTGTCACTGATGGACATTTGGGTTGATGCCAAGTCTTTGCTATTGTGAATAGTGCCGCAATGGATATACGTGTGCATGTGTTTTTATAGCAGCATGACTTATAATCCTTCGGGTATATACCCAGTAATGGGATGTCTGGGTCATATGGTACTTCTAGTTCTAGATCCTTGAGGAATCGCCATACTGTTTTCCATAATGGTTGAACTAGTTTACAATCCCACCAACAGTGTAAAAGTGTTCCTATTTCTCCACATCCTTTCCAGCACCTGTTGTTTCCTGACTTTTTTATGATTGCCATTCTAACTGGTGTGAGATGGTATCTCATTGTCGTCTTGATTTGCATTTCTCTGATGGCGAGTGATGACGAGCATTTTTTCATGTGTCTGTTGGCTGTATGCATGTCTTCTTTTGAGAAAGGATGCAGCTGGAAACCATCATTCTCAGCAAACTATCCAAGAACAGAAAACCAAACACCGCATGTTCTCACTAATAGGTGGGAACTGAACAATGAGATCACTTAGACTTGGGAAGGGGAACATCACACACCGGGGCCTATTATGGGGTGGGGAGAGGGATTGCATTGGGAGTTATACCTGATGTAAATGACGAGTTGATGGGTGCTGACGAGTTGATGGGTGCAGCACACCAACATGGCACAAGTATACATATGTAACAAACCTGCACGTTATGCACATGTACCCTAGAACTTGAAGTATAATAATAATAATAATAAAAATAAAGAAAAAGAAATGTAAGGCCCTAAGATACTTAAAAGTATATGAATGCAGATATATTTCCCATCTTAAACATGCAGCAGCTTCCCCATGGTGGCTTACTTTTGTTACAAAAGGAAGTTACGTGGTAGAGTGGAAAGAACATGGACTCTGGAGTCAGGCTGTCCTGGGTTTGAATGTGTATTACTAAAATTGTGCAAACCTGGAGAAGTCACAGCCCACCACTGCCCCTCACTCTCCTCATTTGTTAAGTTGGAATAATAATAATAATAACAAAAATATATACCTTTATCTACCTTTCAGAGTTGTTCTGATAATTAAATGTTATCACTTACCTGCCATAGATAGGTGCCCAATAAATGCTAACTAGTATTGTAATGAATGTGATATACGTTCAGGTCCAGTTATTCAAGAGAGTATGGTAACTCAGGAAGGTTTAGCAAGCTTAGCAGGCAAC
This sequence comes from Colobus angolensis palliatus, assembly GCF_000951035.1. NCBI lineage: Eukaryota > Metazoa > Chordata > Mammalia > Primates > Cercopithecidae > Colobus > Colobus angolensis. The sequence continues at coordinate 2,289,714 of NW_012116077.1, forward strand.
AGTATGGTATAGGAATTTGGAGCAAGGGCTCCAAAATCCAACAGAATTTGAGTTGAATCCCAGCTGTACCACTTTAAATCATTGGGTGACCTTGGACAGATTGTTAAACTTCTCAAGTCTCAGTCTTTTCATCTCTCAAGTGGGGATGACGGAATCTACCACAGAGAGCTGTTGGCACAACTTAATGAGATGATGACTGGAAAGAACTAGTGCACCACCTGGCACAAAACAGTATGTGGTCACGTGTGAAGCTGTTAACATCTGTGCTATAAAATGCCACGGTCACTTTATAAATTACTGTTATTGAGACATCATTTTGCTTTCCAGCTGAGCCATTCTTTATTTCCATCTGCTTTTGTCATTTGAAAATAGCATTCATAGCAGAGACCTAAGGATTACTTTTAAGAAGCACATAAAGATTTTCAAGATAGTGCACCAAATTGCAGGAAATCTATATTAATTTTCAGAATAGAGTTGTAGATCTTCAGCAGTTACTCATCCAGATACTAATGTACTAACTAATCTACTGTTTGTGGGGCTTTCGGAGAAAAGGCGCTTTGTAAATATATAAAATTGCTTACACTGAAATAAAAATCCTTTAGGTACTCTGAGATTATGTACTACTAATATTTTATATCTACATCCAACTGCTAATATGATTCTAAAGGAAAGAAAAGACAAGGTCAAGAGTGCACTTTTCAAATGCATTTTGTAGGAAAAAAAACTAAAAATTTTTACTGTATTAAAGCACTGCATTAAGAATTCTCAAGTTAAGTTTCTGAAAATGAACACTTTTTTTGAAATGGAATAAAAAGACTGCACTGGAAGCAGAGTCATGGAGGAAACAGAAGAAAGCTAACATTCATTGACCATCAGCCATATTACTTGATTTCATTTAACCCATGCAACAATCCCATGAGGTGGGTGGTATTATCCCCATTTAGCAGAAGAGAAAACTGAGGCCCAGAGAGGTGAAGTAACTTGTCTGAGAGCACACAGCAAGTCCGTTATCAAACATAGGCCTATTTAACTCCAAGCTCCATGTTCATTCCAGATCTATCCCTTGTGCTGACACAACAATCTGAGTACTCCTGAATATGTCATTTACCTTATTCATGTCTTGTATCTGTTCAGTTGCATTTGACTGCAAGTAATAGAGTAACTCGCTAACACCAGTTTACACAATAAATACATCTAATTTTCTCACATAATAAAAAGTTTAGAAGGATGTAGTTACAGGGAAGGGACCACAGCTCAAGCCCCCAGTTCTATCTTTCCACTATGCTGTCTTCCATGGGCAAGTGATGTCTCTCTTAGTCTAAAATGTACTTAGCAGCTCCAAGCATCACACCATCACCTGACAACTTCCAAAAACAGGAAGTGAATGTAGGGAAAATACTTTCTCTATATATGCCTCTGTTTGATCAGAGAGAGAAATCTTTCCCAGAAGTCTCCCAGTGAACTTCACCTTGTTTCACTGACCCAAGCTAGGCCACGCAGACACCTACAAATATGGCAAGAGGAATGGGATGACCATGCTTGGCTTGGACCAGTGATGACAATGACTAGGGACACATTCCTTGAGATCAAGAGCTCTTGGCTAGAAAGCCTGACACAAGCAGGGTTCTGCTATCAAGTAAGACATAAAGACAGGAAGGCCAATGAGCAGGCACCAAACAGTGTTTGGCCCAGCCATCCATTTCCCTATCAACAAGTAAACACATTGCTCTGGGCCACTTCTTAGTGAGACTGAGGAGAAGACTCTAGCTGCAGTTGAAAAAACAAAGCAAAGCAAAAGCCTGAGACACATAAATATACATCATCAACACATGCACTGTTAGCTCAAACTCCCAAATACCGCTCCTTCCCCATCTCTCAAACTACACCTGTCTTTCTGTAAATTCTTTTCTCCATCAAAACTGTCCTTGACATTCCTTTTAAACTAATGTTTATACATGGTGGTTCTAGGCGTGGGAGGAGATAGATAGGTCCTTGTCCCTCTCTGGTCTCCCTCCTCTGTCCACCTCACCATTGTAACATTTGATCTCAATCACTCTGGACTGATAAAGTTATTTTGTCCCATGCTATTCATAGAAAGAAATAAGATACAGGGGAAATGATAGCCCGCTGCAGTAAGATAACAGATTCAGAATTTGTTTTTCTATTTCATTTCTAAAATAATTATATTTAACCTCAAATCTATCACAATCAGAAATTTTTCTACCACATTTTGTATTGTGCTAAAAAAAATCAACAGTAGTCATATTTTTTAAAGTAGCTGTCAGATTTAATCTTGTAATAGTTTATTGACTTGAAACACCTCAAATAATGGTTTGGGGATCTGTGCTACAGCAAGAATTTTCATTACTTATTTTGGATTCAATATTATAACATCAGCCTCCTACCTTAAGGAAATGTAGAAACCAAACGCTTGTCAAGATGTTTAATAACCTTTCTAAAATTGCAGCACTTTATTAAAATGGCATTTAAACTGTTTTTAAAATGTACCTTGGATTCTTGATAACACTATTATTTTTCTACACATAGATTTATTTTCCTATCTGTATAGGAAGTGCTGTGGGTTTTTTCCACAGATTTTTCCAAAAGGCTTATGGCAGGCCATCTTTACCTCTCCAGTCATCATTTCAGCTTTTTCATCTTTTCTTTTAAAATACTTACTGAATCAGGGGAGAAAAATGAGCACCTGACTCTTTTGTACAACTCCATTTATCTCCTCAAAAAAAATGAAGTAGAGAAAAAGTAATTATCTTTGAAAGACAATCAGTACTCACTGTTGACCACCAATCTAGAATATCTCACCTCAACTTGGTCTCAACAGCCTTGGGGGAGGAAAGGCAAAAAGGCACTCAAATGATCAGAACTAATTGCCTCCTATTTGGCCTTGATTTTGCCTTCATTTATCCATTTAGTCATCTGCTCACTCACTAAATGTGCCCCTCTTATGTGCCAACCAAAGATACTGACTGTTCTAGGCACTAAGGAGACAACAAGGCACTAGACAAAGATCTCTGCTCTCAAAGAGCTTATACACACTGTGTATTGGGGAAAACTGACATCATTCAGTGAAAACACAGAGAGTAAAGGCATTAAAAAAACTTTAAAGTGATTCCAGAGTGGTTCAACATCCTTAATGGATTCACGAAATCTCTGGGACCTAGAGGACTTATGTAAAGTCACACAGCTGGTCCATGGGGCTGGATACAGAACCTACATCTCCCGAATAATCATTGCTAATGTTTACTAAGTGCACTGTGCTTTACATGTATAGGTTGAACCATACAAAATTGCTGATATTTGATTGGTTTTTACCTACAGAAATGAGAAATTCAGAAAGTTCAGCCTATTTTTATTACATTAAATGCTCACAATTCTTTAAAGCCAATAATACATTATCTCCAATTGACATGCAGAGAAAATTAGGCAGAGAGAGGTTAAGTGACATACCCATTTGATATGACTATGCTTTGAGCTTGGGTCTGTTTGATGCTAGGGCCAGAGCTTTGGGCTCTATACTATGCTGCCTCCTGAGTTAGTGGCTGTTACTTTCAACTGTACTGTCTCTCACCCCAGGAATCATACACTCAATCAGTGATACATTTAAAAGCAGAAATCTGAAGAAGAGTAAATAAGTGTCCATATAATGGATTTCATTAGAACAGAGCAAAGCCATTGATTTCATCTTCGAAATGGAAATCTCCAAAAAGAGACTGGTGTTTCTGGTAAGAAATACATCAAAGGCCTTTTTCCTAGGTGAAGGAGGGGTAATGAGAAATCAAAATCATCATGATGGAAATTTGAACTCCTTCAGTGGTCTGGAGCACCACCTTTCTGTTCAGGATTATTTGTTTAGCTTGCTTCATGACAATAGAAAAGCCTCTCCCCTTATGAATCCCAGAGACAACACTGAATGACATGAGGGCAACCCTCAAAATCCTTAGGTTTGCTTGGGTTCTGGTGTAGAGGCAAAATTTGGTTGCATACCAGTAATTTTTTTTTTAGAACTAAGCATGTCCAATTGATTCTTTTCAAATTTAATAATCAGATAAATCACTTTACTTCCCCTGGGGACAAACAAGAGAAGAACTTACTATTAATTCCCTGACCAAAAAAAAAAAAAAAAATGCACTGACAAATATTTGAAATCTGTATCATGCCTCTTAACAGACAAGTTATGGAGGTAGGAGTCATGAAGAAATTAGCCAAAGACAAGAAGGCCTTCAGAAGACGTGCTTGTTGTTGATGATTTGTAATTGTTTATTTCATTGAATGAAAAGATTTTTGTTTCTGTGACACAAATCTGTATAGCCCTGTATAGCTTGTCCCCATTCTGTGCACCCTACCCAGCCTGCCCTGTCAAGCAACTGGCAAAACTCAAAAACGAGCCCCAGGCCTCACTCAGATTGAGCTGCAGTGTCCCCTGAAGTGCAGGCGTTATAATGAAAATAATGATGGCAGTTAAGGGAAGAGTGTGGCTTGTTCCATTCCTTTTGATTAGACATAAAACAGAAATGTATGTTTTTACTACCCTTCTCATCTTTGGCAATATTTTTTCTGTCATATGTTGTGTGGGGACAATGTAGCTTCATGAACAACTTTTTGTTACAAAATGTGAGCTTGCAAAACAATGCAAATGTCTATTGATAGAGAAATGGACAAGTAAGTTACAGTGCATCCTTCAATAGATGCCTATACATCTCATGAAAAGCAGGAAGTAGACCTGTATATATCCACATGGAAAGATCTTTGAAATATGATATTAAGTGAAAAAATGGGACACAGAACAATATGTATATTACAATCCCATTTGCGTAAAAAAGAAGGAAAGAAAACCAAAGATACATATATATGAACAAACACAAGAAGCTAGTGATAGGCCAGGTGCAGTGGCTCACGCCAGTAATCCCAAAACTTTGGGAGTCCCAGGGAGCAGATCCCTTGAGCTTAGGAGTTCAAGACCAGTCTGAGCAACATGGCAAAAGCCTATCTCTACAAAATAATACAAAAAGAGGAGGAAGGAGAAGAAGGTACTGACAATGGGTGTGACCTCTGGGTGGCTTAAGGGGACAGAGGTGTTTTCATTTGGTCCTGTACTGTTTTAGGAGGTGTGCTTGAGGAGGAGGTGTTTTATTTGTTTGTTGTTTGTTCAGGGTTTTTTGTTTTTTTTTGTTTTTGTTTTTTTTTTTTTGCAATGACTATGTTACTTCAGTAAATTTAAAAGACATTTTAAAGAGTTAATGATGAAATCTGTATTTGTATATAAGAATGCTTGTGA
>NW_012116077.1:2298445-2307413 GCF_000951035.1 Colobus angolensis palliatus
AACCATCATTCTCAGCAAACTATCACAAGAACAGAAAACCAAATACTGCATGTTCTCACTCATAGGTGGGAATTGAACAATGAGATCACTTGGACACAGGAAGGGGTTCATCACACACCGGGTCCTATTGTGGGGAGGAGGGGAAGGGATAACATTAGGAGATATACCTAATGTAAATGACGAGTTAATGGGTGCAGCACACCAACATGGCACATGTATACATATGTAATAAACCTGCACGTTGTGCACATGTACCCTAGAACTTAAAGTATAATAATTAAAAAAAAGAAAAAAATCTGTATTTGTAATAATATGCAAGTGGAAAAAAGAGAAAGAGAGCTGAAGTGCGCCAGAAATATGTATTTTTAAGAAGTATCCCAGGCAATTCTGATGCAGGTACTCCAAGAATTATACACGTATTTTAAATTTATATTTCACTTAAAATTTTTAACATTTTGACACGTTTCCTCTATCTCTCTGGATACATGTGGTGTGCATGTGTGTAAATTCTGGAACACTGAAAAGTTACAGACATTTGTCATTTGTTGACAGAAAGAATCAAACTCTGTAAAATATTTGAAGAGATTTTTTCTGAGCCAAATATGGGTGACCGTGGTCCATGACACAGCCTTCAAGAGGTCCTGAGGTGGTTGAGGAACAGCTTAGTTTTATACATTTTAGAGAGGCATGAGACATCAATCAAATATATTTAAGAAATATATTGGTTTGGTCCAGAAAGGTGAGACAGCTCAAAGCAGGGCATGGGGAGGAGGGGGATGTTCTAGGCTATAAGCGAATCTAAACATTATCTGGCTGACAATTAATTGGTTGAGTTTGTCTAAAGACCTGGGATTCATAGAAAGGGAATGTTCAGGTTAAGGTAAAGATTGTGGAGACCAAAGTTCTTTTCAAGTCTTATAGTGGCTGCCCTTAGAGACAATAGATGACAAACGTTTCCTGTTCAGATCTTAATCTCTTTTGGATTGGGAGGATCTGAAAGAAAAATATCTAGCTATGTTAATAGAGATTCTTTACTGATATAGATTTTCCCCCACAAAGAACGGCTTTGCAGGGCCATTTCAAAATATGGCAAAGAAACTTGTTTTGGGGTAAAATATTTTTGTTTTCTTCCTTGTCTTGTAATGTTATGCCAGAGTCAGGTTGGAAAGTCACAATATATAGGGTTAAATAAATCCATCTGATGAGAATTTATGATTTGTAGGCCATGACTCCCCAGGCCCCTTAGATAGGAATTTGGGCAAGATAAAAAAAATCAGAGGCCGGGCGCAGTGGCTCAAGCCTGTAATCCCAGCAGTTTGGGAGGCCGAGACAGGCGGATCACAAGGTCAGGAGATAGAGACCATCCTGGCTAACACGGTGAAACCCCATCTCTACTAAAAAATACAAAAAACTAGCCGGGCGTGGTGGCGGGCGCCTGTAGTCCCAGCTACTCGGGAGGCTGAGGCGGGAGAATGGCATGAACCCGGGAGGCGGAGCTTGCAGTTAGCCGAGATCGCGCCACCGCACTCCAGCCTGGGCGACAGAGCGAGACTCTGTCTCAAAAAAAAAAAAAAAAAAAAACAGAGTTTAGTCCTCATATTTTAGCAGCACTTCAACCCTAAATACTTCAGCATGTATCTTCTAAGAACCATAAGCACAATGTCACTATCATACCCAAGATATTTAACATCAAAGCAGTAATGTTAAAAACAGCCAAAATTCATATTTCTCAAATTGTCTCACAATACCTTCAATAAATTGTTTACTGTTTTTTTTTTTTTCTTTTTTTAAACAGAGTCTCACTCTGTCACCCAGGCTGGAGTGCAGTGGCACGATCTCAGCTCACTGCAACCTCCACCTCCTGGGTTCAAGAGATTCTCCTGCTTCAGCTTCCTAAGTAGCTGGGATTACAGGCACAAGCCACCATATCAGGCTAATTTTTTGTATTTTTGGTAGACACTGGTTTTCACCATGTTGGCCAGGCTGTTCTTGAACTCCTGACCTCAAGTGATCTGCTCGCCTCGGCCTCCCGAAGTTCTGGAATTACAGGCGTGACCACCACAACCAACAGTTCACTGTGATATCTAATCAAGAATCCTGCATTGCATTTAGTTATCATATCTCTTTTGTCTCCTATGAAACAGCAGCTGTCCACCCCACCCCATCTCCTACCCTTATGAGGATCATATTTTGGGAAGAATTGCTCTACGGCTGGAGTTCTTACTGCACTTTCCCCCCTCATTCTATTCTCTGGTGTTTGTAGCATTTCCCATTTTCTGCCACCATTCTCTCTTGGATCCACTACATCAGGATTTTGCTCCTCTCTGACTCCATATTAATATCAAGATCACCAATGGCCACCATGCTCCCCCAGTGACCTCTACATTTCTAAATCCAATAGCCAATTTTGAGACCTTAACTTACTTGACCCATCAGCAGCATTTGACACAGTGGGTCACTCCCTCTTCTTTGCTACACTTTCTTCCCTTTGCTTTTAAACCAACATCCCTCACCTTGGTCTCTTCCACAGCCTCCTTAGCTAGTTACTCCTCACTTTTCTGATCTTTAAACATTGGAGTAGACCAGGTCTTGGATATCTGCTTTCCACCTCTCCTCACTTCCCTGCTCATATTCTACCTTCTTGCAGTCTAGTCTCAACACAGCAGTCAGAGTGACCCTTTTAAACTTTAAGTTAGATCACGTTCCTCCTCTCCCCAACTCAAAACACTCCAGTGGCTGCTGTCACAGTGTTCTTCCTCCATAATTCCAACTCTCACTGGGCTCAGGTTATGCTGCTTCCTCTCCCAGCCCCTGCAGGCCTAGGGTTTCCCCCGACCCACTGTTATCTCTGTGACCTTGTGTCCTATTGCTCTTCCCCTCTGATCACTCTACTCCAGCCACACAATACTTCTGATGTTTCTCAAGTATGTTTCTCCTTCAGACCTCTGTTTTTGCACCAGATAGACACATTAGTTACTCCTCACTTCCTTAAGGGGCCTGCCCAAAAGTTACGTTCTCTGAGTCTTCCTTCTCTACTCTCTGTAAAATAGCCACCCCTTTTCCACCCTGCTGGCCACCCCTCAGCTCTCTGACTCTGTCTTATTTTCTCCCCATCATCATCTGGCATATTATGGATTCATTATTAATTTGTTTATGGGCCTGTCTCTCTACACTGAAATGTAAGCTCCAACAGGGAAGAAATCATATTTTGTTGACAGTTGTAGCCCCAGTGTCTGACCTGGTACATAGACGGCCTTGAAGAAATATTTTGAATGAGTGATTGACTGTATCATATATAGTTATATAAACACACAGAAGAAGATCTGTAACCACACTGAACTGGTCATAGTGGGTACCTCTGGGGAGTGGGATTATGGAAAGACAACTTTCACTTTTTACTTCATAGGCTTTTCTACTCTCTGAAAGTTTATAGCAAACATATCTCATTTTTGTAATTAGAAAAATACCAAAATAGGGATTATTAAAAGTAAAAGAGCTTGAAAGAGCCAAAAAGCTGCTTAGCAGAACGCATCAGGCAGCAGGTGGCAGGATTGCCTCAACTTCTGCTTCCCTCTGCCAGGCTAGTGTGCACCAGAGCCCAAGTACATGCCAGCCTGGCACTGGCACAATGCCAGGAAGAGTGGTGTGAATATGGGGCAAAGAGCTGCAATTAACATACAGCACGGCGTCGCCCCTGGCCGTCAGTGGCTGTGGACTTAACTTCACATTTGTAAATCTTCTTTGTACCTTCCTGCATGTTTTGATTCATTGGATTCTACGGCATTGCCCTGCCTTTGAGAACCCCAAGGAAATGCCGCCAGCTGACTTCTGGACAGTCAACCAGGCATTCAAATTTACCAATGTCAGTGGGCTCTAGAATGGTTTCTACAGGTTGCTAAGGATTTCCCAGGTACTAGCTGAGGAGTTTGGGGTTATTGTTTTGAAGCCTTCATAGGTTCATGACTGAAGTCTGTGCACATCTCTATAGATGCATAGTTGAAGAAGAAAAATCTACAAAAATGTGTTCATTAGACACTTTTCCCTCACCCACTTCATCAAGGTTCTTCTCCGCTTTATAACAGCTGCCGTCACCAGGGAATTTCTAAGCAGGATGGTTTCGTCCTTGCCAACATAAGCCAATGGTTAGATGAACGATACCATGATATGTGGACGAGGCAGAAGGCAGAAGGGTGAGGCAGTGCTCTTGCTGCCAGCCAAGTCTGACTATCCTTTGTGCCACTCTTCCTGATCTGCTGCAAAGCCCACCTTGGGTTAAGATTTTGCCGTGAGATCCCCTTCCCTGCCAAAACCTGCCACACTGAGACGTGCACACGTGTGCACACACATGCTGATGCACACACATACACATCTAGCTCTGGCCAGGAAGCTTGTAAGAAGCCTTTGCCCCTCTTTATTTTACCCTGTTACCAAGCACTCTTCCTTCACCCACTCCATGTTGCCAGATGGCCCCAGTGCTGCTTGGCCAATGTCCGTCATCCTGCTGAACTTCCACTGTTGCGACTTGCCTCCCTCTGCACTCCAAAATCCTGACTCCATACCCATTCTGCATAGGCTTCAGTCAGGGCTCCTTTGGACTCAAGGAACAGAGACACATTCGAGCTGGTTCAACAACAAGCTGTGGGTGTTGGCGAGACAGGAAAGTGGGACACAGGTCATTGTAAGGAGACCAAGATCTCATGACACTCCCAAGACAGCCACCATAGTGGGACCTGGAACAGGTAGCAAGGCAGCTACAATTCCTGATTCTCTCTCCAGAGGCCCATGATATTTCTATTGGTGTCTCTGCTCCTCACTGTATACCTGCTCCATTCTCCTTTTTCTACTGACTGATCTCCTCAGAACTTTTGCCCATACATGGCCCCTCATGTTTGACCGAGCTCCTTGTCTGTATTATAGCCTTTTAGTTTCAGTATATTAGTCTTTCAGACTCCCAGACTCCAATACCATACCCCCAAGAGAGAAATCCGATTTCCCAAACTCCAGACCACAGAAGTTCTACATAGAACATGAACCTGCCTAAAGGGGGCCATCATCAGATCAGATGATCACCAATCCTGCTACAATCAGACAAGACTGGGAACGGGAGCAGTTTCTATAGACATTTAGGATCCCAGGAGTGATGAACAGATCCCCTATGGGTGGGCAGGGAAATTATAAGCATCTCTAGTACAGTAGGCCTGGAAACTGGTCTGGTGAAAACCTAGACCCATGGGCTCTGTCTACCTACCAGTATTAGAAAATCCTGCATGATATTCATGGGTCCCATCTAGTCTCAGAAACTCCCAGAATTTTCAGATCCTAAGGCCCATCAGACCTACTGATGCCTGTCCTAGCCCCTGTTCACTGGTCCCCATTGTTCCCATTTAAGTTTCTTTGTTGAAACAATATGCAGTCTATTCATACAATGGAATATTTTTCAGCCATAAAAAGGAATGAAGTACTGATACATGCTACAGCACGGATGAACCTTGAAAATATTATGCTATGCGAAAGTAGCAAGATGCAAAATATCACATACTATATTATTTATTTTATTTATTTATTTACTTATTTAATTATTTATTGAGACAAAATCTCACTCTGTTACCCAGGCTGGAGTGCAGTGGCACAATCTCAGCTCACTGCAACCTCCACCTTTTAGGTTCAAGCGAGTCTTATGCCTCAGCCTCCCAAGTAGCTGGGACTACAGGCATGTGACACCACCAAATTTAGTCCCTGGCTAAATTTGTATTTTGTGTGTGTGTGTGTGTGTGTGTGTGTATATTCATAGCATATATATATTTATAGTATATATATATTCATAGTATATATATTTATAGTATATATATATAGTGTGTATATATATATTAGTAGGGACGGGGTTTCACTATGTTGGCCAGGTTGGTCTCGAACTTCTGACCTCAAGTGATCCACCCACCTCAGCCTCCCAAAGTGCTGAGATTAGAAGCATGAACCACTGCCCCCAGACATATGATTTCATTTATATGAAAGTCCAGAATAGAGAAACGTAAAGAGACAGGAAGAAGATTAGCAGTTGTTAAAGGCTGGGAGGCTTGGCAATAGAATGAGATAGCCAGAGGGTACACAGTTTCTTTTTGAGGTCATGGAAATGTTCTAAAGTTGGCTGTGGGGATGATTGCACAGATCTCTGAGTATATAAAAATTCACATCTCTCAAAATTTCAGAGGCAGAACTGCAAAAAGACTTTTCTAGGACTACTGAGAAATTGTTTAAGTAAAAGAAAAATATTAGACACTCTCTAGCTTCCAATAAGCTTTGCCTGGGCATAAGATAACTCATGAAATAGAGGTACAAATCCCAGCAAAAGACAGTCAAGAATCGTAGTGAAATTCCATGCCAGAGCTCAGGATTCTCCCACACTAGTAGGAAGAATGAAAGTGTAAGGGGATACACGCATGGATGATGGCATCAGATTTTGCCAAGGAGTTGGTGGAGCATAACAGAGCAATTGCTTTTGCCTGTGGGAAGTATCATATTTAGGTCAAAGCAGCCAGTGTTAGGCAGGGGGTGGCAGGAAGGGCATAACTCTTTATTTTGGAAGGCAGAGCATGGCTCAACTTGTTTTACTGACCAAGTGATTTTCCCTGTACAGTGGTCATCCCTTATCTGCAGTTTTGCTTTCCACGGTTTCTGTTACTACCCAAGGTACAGTACAATAAGATATTCTGAGACAGCCAGACACTGTGGCTCACGCCTGTCATCCCAGCACTTTGGGAGGCCGAGGCGGGTGGATCACCTGAGGTCAGGAGTTTGAGACTAGCCTGGTCAACGTGGTGAAACCCCGTCTCTACTAAAAATACAAAAATTAGCCAGACGTGGTGGCGGGTGCCTGTAATCCCAGCTACTCGGGAGGCTGAGGCAGGAGAATCGCTTGAATCTGGGAGTCGGAGGTTGTAGTGAGTCAAGATCATGCCACTGCACTCCAGACTGGGTGACAGAGTGAGACACCGTCTCAAAAAGAAAATACTGAGAGAGAGAAAGGAAGATCACATTCATATAACTTTTATTACAGTATATTGTTATAATTGTTCTGTTCTCTTATTAGTTATTGTTGTTAGTCTCTTACTATGCCTAATTTATAAATTAAACTTTATCATAGGTATGTATACATAGAAAAAAAACATAGTGTATATCTGTGGATTCACGAATCCACCAGGAGTCAGAAAGTATCCCCCGTGGATAAGGCGGAGTGATACTACTGCAACAGCAGCATCTATAGAACCTCATTCAGGATAGCTATTATCTCATAGTATTTATAAAGGTAAGCAGAGCAGTATTGTGTTTCTACAGCTAATAGCATAAAAGAAAAACAGGGAAAAGACCTGTACAGAGGGGGTGTGTCATGCAAAAAACAAACAAACAAACAAACAAAAAAAAACTAGAGGGCAAACTTTTTCAGGAGTGACTCCCAGAAAGCCTTATTTATTTATTTATTTATTTATTTATTTATGAGATGAAGACTCGCTCTGTCGCCCAGGCTGGAGTGCAGTGACGCGATCTCGACTCACTGCAACCTCCGCCTACCAGATTCAAGCAATTCTCCTGCCTCAGTCTCCCAAGTAGCTGGGATTACAAGCGCCAACCACCATGATTGGCTAATTTTTGTGCTTTTAGTAGCGATGGGGTTTCACCACATTGGCCAGGCTGGTCTTGAACTCCTGACCACAGTTGATCCGCCTGCCTCAGCCTCCCAAAGTCCTAGGATTACAGGCATGAGCCCCAGCGCCCGGCAAGCCTAATTTACATTACTCAGCTCTCTATTTAAAAGTTCAGCATGTCTGTTAGGAGTTTTCAAATTTATTTAGCCATTAAATACTTTAAAATTATAATCTATTGCAAACACACCAACAGGTGCCCATGGGTAGCACATGCAGATAGCAGAAAGCAAAACATAGTTTTCACAATTAGTTGTTGCTTACAAATATGAGCAAGATGTGATTCATATGCTGATTTAGTCTTTATTACAGAATTGTGTGTGTGTGTGTTTGTATGTGTGTGTGGCAGGGTCTCATTCTGTCACTCAGGCTGGAGTGCAGTGGTGCAATCTCCACTACTGCAACCTCTGCCTCCTGGGTTCAAGCAATTCTCCTGCCTCAGCCTCCAAAGTAGCTGGGATTACAGGCATTCGCCACCATGCCCGGCTAATTTTTGTATTTTTGATAGAGACAGGATTTCACCATGTTGGCCAGGCTGGTGTCAAACTCCTGACCTCAAGGAATCTGCCTGCCTCGGCCTCCCAAAGTGCTGGGATTACAGGCATGAGTCACCGCGTCTGGCCAAGAATTTTTAAATAGAGAAATTAAGTCAAGGTAAGTGTATCAAAACATGATGTTGAGTACCTTAAACATCTACAGTAAAAATTAATAATAAATGTTGCCTACTACTTCCATTGGGTAACTTCTTGTTGTATCTAAAAATAAGAAGCTATATCACTTTAATACTAAAAACTGCAAAATATAACAAGATAGAGCAATATATATTTACATTTTTATATGAAATATGACATAGAACACAAAACATTTACACATGAGAACAGTGAACTGTTCCTTCTCAAAAGATATCCTGTAACACCCATTTAATATTAAGAATGAAGTTCCATTATCCTTATGTCAGGTATAGTACTACGTTTATTCTTCAGTTTGCTTTTTCTTGTTTACAAAGGTCTGCGTAACAGAAGGAAGAACACAAAATGCATATTTTGCAGCATTTCCAACTCTTAGATTAGACTGCTCCCAAACTCATGAATTACTTCACAAGCTGTTGAAATAGCAGTTTCTCTCCAATTTTTAGAAAGTGGGGCTGGGATGGGCCATCCCTACTTAGAAGTATTCTGATTCTGTGAAGATACTCATTGGTAGCTTGATGGGGATGGCATTGAATCTATAAATAACCTTGGGCAGTATGGCCATTTTCACGATATTGATTC
>NW_012116077.1:2308958-2339367 GCF_000951035.1 Colobus angolensis palliatus
AAAAAAAAAAAGAAGTATTCTGGTTTTTTGTTTGTGATACAGACACAGTCTGAGAGATATAAATCTCTGCTTCTGGTGTTAAAGTTCCTTCTTTCCATCACAGGCTCATGGGGGAAGAACAGATGAAAAACACACATAGACAAGACACAATGCATTATATGACAAAGATATGTAACTGGAATGATAGCCACTGCCTGTCCCCTCATCTCTCTATGTCAGGGTTGCTAGGAAAAATCCTCATTCAACCTCCATTCCCAGAGATTGCAGGAGAGAGCCCATCCCTGGAATTTGACCTGGCCTCCAAAGTAAAGAAAATGTTTTCCATTTCTTGTGCTAGTTTTTGGGGTTGGTGACTCTGGGATAGGCCTACTTTTTATGCCTCTGGAATGCCCTTCTACCTTGCCCCTTTGGGCACATTCTGAAAGGGGAAGCAGAGCTCGGCAGGGCCGGCTGGGCAGGTTTTGTGAAGCTTTGGAAAAAATTTCTCTCCTTTCCAGTATGAATCAGACTGGACCATCCTTGATAACTAATGGGGACCCTTGAGAGGTATTAATCCAGGAGAAGTAGATCATCTCCTAAGGGTATGAGTTCTTGAGTCAGGCTGCCTAGGTTCAAATCTACCATTTACTAACTGTGTGACCTTGAGTAGCCTTGAGGTTATTAGCTGTGTAAGCTCCCTGAGCCTCAATTCCATCATCTGTAAAGTGTTGATAAAAATAGTCCTTACATGATGGAGTCATTGTGATAATTAAATTGCTACATCTCATTGATTCTAAGGCATCATCAATTATAAGATAAACCATTATTTTATGTACCACTAAGAAAGAAGAAAACAAGTTGCCCCTTAAACTCTATATGCTACTGATTTTGAGACACATCCTGGTTTCAGAAATGTTAAAATGTGGGCCAGGTGCGGTGGCTCATGCCTATACTACCAGCACTTTGGAAGGACGAGGCGGGTGGATCACTTGAGGTTAGGAGTTCGAGACCAGCCTGACCAACATGATGAAACTCTGTCTCTACTAATAATACAAAAATTATTTTGTGGTGTGGTGTGGTGGGTGTGGTGGTGCGTGCCTGTAATCCCAGCTACCTGGGAGGCTGAGCCACGAGAATCGCTTGAACTTGGAAGGTGGAGGTTGCTGTGAGCCGAGATCGTGCCACTGCACTCCAGCCTGAGTGACAGAGTGAGACTCTGTCCCCCCCCCCAAAAAAAAGTTAAAATGTGAAATAGATGCATTTATTTCAGAATCAATGAGATACGGTAGTTAATACTGATCAGGTACTTAGAGCAGTGCCTGGCATATAGTAAGTGCTCAAAGGTTGCTATGATGCAGTGTGATTTCCCTCAAGCAAGCTTGTCCAACCCATGGCCTACAGGCCACATGTGGCTTTGAATGTGGCCCAACGCAAATTCATAAACTTTCTTAAAACGTAATGAGAGTTTTTTGTCTGAATTCTTTTTTTTTTTTTTTTTTTTAGTTTATCAGCTATCGTTAGTGTTAGCGTATTTTATGTATGGCCCAACACAATTTTTTTTCTTCCAATGTGGAAGATGGGACATCTCTGCCCTAAAGGAAGGTAGTAATTCCCACCTTGAAAATGGAGGCCTTATTAAGAAGGGGGGCCCCACAGTCTTCAACAGGGGAGAGCAAGTCTAGGAACTCGGAATGCTCACACAGGACCTTTGTGTAGGGATAAATTCTTTCATGTTTTTCTGTTGCACAACACAAAGACAAAAGCCATTTTGAGTGTACAGTTTTGTATCCTTCCCTCCCTCATTGTAATTCTCTTAGTTACCCTTACTCCCAACCCTTCGGTACAGTCCAGTGCTCCTACAGAACTCTGTGGTGGGCTTGTGGGGATTACTAGAGTGAGCAGGAAGGGGAGAAGGGCCTGCACCACATTTGATGTGAGGCTGAGGTCTAGGCAGAGGAGTGGCAGCACATCAGGAAAGGCCACCGTTTAGGAGATCCATGTGGTGACAAGTGCAGCTCAGAGGTGAGCAGTGGCCTGCAAGGAAAAATCACTGTGAGTGGCCTGGAGGGATCTAAAGTCAGAGAAGTGGCTGCCCAGTGACCATCTGACTGAAGAGTATGTGTGAGAGGACAAAACCTCTTTCCCCAAGATTTTAGGGAAAAAGTGACCATTCGGGTGGCAGAAGTGACAAGTGCTTAGGTCACATAGATGATAACATTATAAGACAATATGCACAATCTAGACCAGCAGTCACTGAATCAGATCACTATCTTTATTTTCTCACTTTTAAAAAGCATGTTTCAGCTGGGAAGCATGATCATGCCTGTAATCCCAGCACTTTGGGAGGCCGAGACGGGTGGATCACTTGAGGTCAGGAGTTCGAGACCAGCCTGGCCAACATGGTGAAACCCTGTCTCTACTAAAAATACAAAAATAAAATAAAATAAAATAACTGGGTGGGGTGGCATGTACCTGTAGTCCCAACTACTCAGGAGGCTGATGCATAAGAATTGCTTGAACTCAAGAGGCAGAGGTTGCAGTGAGCCGAGATCATGCCACTGCACTCCAGCCCGGGCAACAGAACGAGACTCTGTTACAAATAAATAAATAAACATATTTTTTTTCACATCTTATCATTACTGAAATCAGACTGTATAACCATGATGACAGTGGTGGTGATGATGATGATGATAATAATAGTTAACACTTAGGTACAACTTAATATATGCCAGGCACTAGTCTAAGTGCTTTACCTGTATTAGTTCATTTACAACCCTATAAGTTAAATATAGTTATTATACTCTTTTTGACAGTTGGGGAAATTGAGGCACAGAAAAGTTAAGTTCTCCGAGGTATCACACCCCCACATACCCACACACACCCTTATTAGGTGGCAGAAGTAGGCAGAGTCAATGACTCTAACCATGACACCTGGCTGATTTTTGTATTTTTAGTAGAGACAGGGTTTTGCCATATTGGCCAGGCTGGTCTCGAACTCCTGGCCTGAAGTGATCCACCCACCTTGACCTCCCAAAAGTGCTGGGATCACAGGTGTGAGCCACCGCACCTGGCTCCAAAAGCTGTTTTGAAACCAATTATGCCTCTTAAGATACCCGATGGTATCTTATAATTGAGGAAATCCAAATAGTGGTTAAATGGTACCTATGGTCCAATTCGAGGCCCACCTTCAAGCATTGTGAAACTCTGAGATACAGTATAGTGTGGTGGCAAATAACACAGGTGGTAGCCTCTCACTAACCTGCGTTCAAGTCTCAGCTATGCTATTTACAAGCTGAGTAAGCTTGGGTGAGCTTTTAAATCCCACTGATCCTCAGTTTCCTGTAAAATAAACATGATCCTAACATTTTCTATTTCACAGAGCTACGGTGCAGATAAAAACAGACAATCCTGGTGAAATTCCTTGAACACAGCAAGTGCTTTATAAACAGAAACCATTTTTACCCTTCATTTCACTTCCTGGTGTGCTCAGATGAGGGGCCTTCCCCTCAGTGTTCAGTAAAAGGGGCAGTTCTGATGTGTTGAAGACTGGTGTCTTTTAAATAGTGGAGCTCATTAGTAATCTCAGACTTTTTATACTCTTCTCAGTACTTGACAGTGCACAACCAAGTATAAAGTGATTGCTAAAAAGGCCAGCACGCACCTGGAGAGCCACTGCTACCACAAACCGGACACAAACTTGTCCCACATGGGAATGGGTAACATTTGCTCTCTCAAACCCAAAACCAGCTCCTCTAGGTTTTTGCTTCACATCGTCCAAATTTTTGAATGTTTGAAACCTGACTTAGATTTGTGAGAAGCCCCAAAGGACTTTGTTAAGAAAAGCAAACACGGCCGGGCGCGGTGGCTCAAGCCTGTAATCCCAGCACTTTGGGAGGCCGAGGCGGGCGGATCACAAGGTCAGGAGATCGAGACCATCCTGGCCTACACGGTGAAACCCCGTCTCTACTAAAAAATACAAAAAACTAGCCGGGCGAGATGGCGGGCGCCTGTAGTCCCAGCTACTCGGGAGGCTGAGGCAGGAGAATGGCGTGAACCCGGGAGGCGGAGCTTGCAGTGAGCCGAGATTGCGCCACTGCACTCCAGCCGGGGCGACAGAGCCAGACTCCGTCTCAAAAAAAAAAAAAAAAAAAAAGCACACACACAAGGAAACAAAAAACAGACACTGCCATCTTATTTATTTTTATTTTTTATTTTTTTGAGACAGGGTCTGGCTCTGTCTCCCAGGCTGGAGTACAGTGGTGCAATCTTGGCTCACTACAACCTCTGCCTTCTGGGCTTGAGTGATCCTCCTGAGTAGCTGGGACCATAGTCAAACGATGCCACACCCTGGCTAATTTTTTTATTTTTATTAGAGACTGGGTCTCCCAGTGTTGCCCAGGCTGGTCTCCAACTCCTGGGCTCAAGCCTGCCTCGGCCTTGCAAAGTGCTGAGATTACAGGTGTGAGCCACCATGCCCGGCCTGGCACTACCATCTTGAAGCAACAGATGGCCACATGCCAAGTAATAAACTGGAAATTAATGACTCAAGTACTGAAGTGATCCCTAATCAAGGAATGAAGAGGATGTTGGGAGTGGTCATCAGGCAAATTCCCCTTTTCTTAAATGTAAACTTATATCCTCTTGTTTTTCTCTCTGCGGAGAAGAGATTTTAATCTTCCCCTGGGCAAAAACCCCCTTTATGGAGTCAGAATTTTAAAAAGGGGTTTGGAAAGTATGGTCAAGAAGAGAGAGAAAACTGAGTCAGGTCACCTAAGTGATAGGTCTCTGAGAGGAAGGGAATGTGGAATTCGAAGTTGCACTCTTACTGAGTTTTATTCTATGAGGACATGTCGAAACTGACTTGTGGATTACAGTAAACAAGTACAAGTTTGGCACCCAGCTCCCTGGGACTCTTTCATCCCATCATACTATGAATGCCAGTTAAGTTGTGCCTCTTCAGTTCCTGTTTTCCCTTTGACCTGTTCCTCCAGGAATGTGGACACATCTTTGGTTTGAAGCTTCAGATTCTTCCCCTTAGCCTATATCCCTAGGGGCAAAACCCAAATTGCACCCAACCATCATACCCTTGCACCTAACAGAAAACTCATGACCCTATCATTATAAGCACACCGCTTCAATCAGCTAACGTAGCATAGCTAAGCCGTCCCATTGAACTACAGAACTGTTTTCCCTAAGAGATCCAGGCAGGATTTCTCACTAAGTGTAATAACCAAACTCTGGGCTCTCATCCCAGTATTCAGCAAGATTTTGCTTTGGCTCAGAGTTTCTGAAAATGAAATCAATAATCTCTAAAAAGTAGACTTTCTGCCAGGGCCATCTCTGGGCATGGTGCCCACTCAACTCATGGTTTTCAGATAATACTATGGTGCTCATTTGGGCTTCAGAAGTTCGCAGTCCTGATTCTCTAAGGAAGGAGCGAGTACAAAAAAACACTTGGGGGAAGTCTGTGGGTGGGTAACAAATAACTATAAGCCAGCTGGTAGACATTCCTCTAGGTAGGCTGAATCCTTAGAGGCTAAGTCACTGCCTCCAATATTTTCTGGAAGTAGTTGCGGAGGAGATAAATAATACATGAAATGAGTGGCAGAGGCAGAGTTGAAGCAAACACACAAAAAGAGCCAGAAACACTGATATGTGGGTAACACCCGTCACAGACAGTGGGAGAAGCAGATTTAGATCCTGCTATACCATTCTGTAGCTGGACAAGTTAATTAACCTCCTTGGGCCTCAGTTTCCTAATCTGTAACACGGGTGTAATAATCGGATTGCTACCTTACAGAACTACTGCAAGATTAAATGTGTTTTAATCTATATAGAAAGTGATTCAAACACAGCCAAGCACATATTTAGTGATGTATATTATGTATATTGTTGCGGAATTCTAGATTTTTCTAGAACGTTCAATTGACTTTGGCTGCCAAGTTAGCAAGTAGCCATTAATGACAAAACAATTCAAAGGCAGGTAAGAAAAGAGCCGCGGTGAGTAAAATTTCCCAATTCAGGTCATTGATTACTGCCTGCAAAATCTATTGTTGACATTGTTTTTATGTTCTTGTTCTTCTACACACCCACATTTGAGGGGCAGGGGAAACTGGGGAGTGTTTCCACATGGAAATTAAAGATTGAGATTGCTTATTTCGGGAAAAGCAAAAATAAACAACATGGAGGTCCAATTGGGGCTGTCCCCACCTACTTCCTAGGCAGCTTCATAGGAAGCTGGCACTGGTCCTTTGTGCAATGCGGGGTCATCTGAGTCTGGTTCTGTCACACACCTACTCTTTTCTATTCCACCATGTAACAAAGAACCAAGTCACCGTTCTTTGGTTACTGATCACTTTGATGAATGTCACTCTTCATTTCCTAGTAACCGTTTCCTTCCTCATTACTAAGCCCTACCAACCAAAGGCCTCCAAGCTCTTCCACTCTGACTCAGAACAAGAGGCCCACATGGCAAGCCCATTGCCCTGAATCAGAGCTTTTCCAGTGTTTGTTGATAGGAAGGGAAGAACGCAGGTATGGCAACAGTGATCACAAGATCTATGGCTTTGGAAACCTCTCAAACCAATTTCTAGTCACTCGTCATCTAAAGATTGTTCCTGAGGGGTAAAGCACCTTGATATGAAGGCGGAAACGATGACACAGTGGCTGCAAAGGGTTCCTTCTCTACCCCACCTCATCCTCTACCCCACTTGGTTCCTCAGCCCACGTTTTGATTCATCCCTCTGGATGGAGTGAAAAGGATTTGACACCAAATTCGCAATAAGGCATGAGTAGTGTGGGTGCAACCCCTTTAGGTAGTACTTAAAATTTGAAGAGAATCTCAGATAGGGTGAGAAATCTCTAAAATGGACACCCAAACCCTATGACCTCTCATCTCCAAGCCTCAGGATGAAATGAGCTAGTTTAAGTGAAACCTTTCTTAATTATTCCAATGAAACGATCTCCCCCATCCTGGTCATCTAACCAATTACCCATAATCTTTCATTTTCTTCATAATCTTTATTACTACCTGAAAGCAGCTTGTTAATTTATCTATTTGATTATTGTTTGTCTACTCTCTCAATAATGTATATGAGGACAGGGATTTTGTTCGTTTGTTCACTCCTGTATCTTTCAGGATACAGAACAGTGCCTGGAACACAATAGATGCTTGATGAATATTTGTGATGTAAATGAAATAATAATGAACTGAAATGATTTTTAAGTAAGGTCTCCTGAAAATAAATCATTCACCCTTCCCCATAGCCTTTGACAATTCAGACCCCATAGATTTTTTATGGGGCAAACAGACTACCCTTTGTTCTCCCTTAACATTAACTAGCATGGGGCTGTGGCAGTGATAGGAAATGTGCGTCAGTTAGTCACTGTCATGCAATGAACTTTATTTATGTATGTATTTTTAAAAAATTTAATTTGTGTGGGTACATATATTTATGTATAAATGAATATATAGGTATATATATTTATGAGATACTTTAGGTATTTTGATACAGACATGCAATGTATAATAAGCACATCATGGAGAATGGGGTATCCATCCCCTCAAACATCAATCCTTTGTGTTACATACAATCCAGTTACACTCTTCTAATTATTTTTAAATGTACGATTAAGTTATTGATTATAGCCACCCTGTTGTGCTATCAAATACTAGGTCATGCTCATTCTTTAACTATTTTTTGTACCCACTAACCCTCCCGACCTCCTTCTCTACCCACCACCCTTCCCAGCCTCTGGTGACCATCCTTCTACTCTCTACCTCCATGAGTTCAATTGCTTTGATTTTTAGATTTCACAGATAAGTGAGAACATGCGATGTTTGTCTTTCTGTGCCTGGCTTATTTCACTTCAATGGGCTTTTGGTGACAGGTAAGCTAGAGTACAGGCTGCCTAGAGGCCAAGACACTCTCCTGGATATGTACGCACTGGCTCAAGGCCGGAAGGGAACACTTTTCACTTCTAACGCAATTGAAATGCTGAAGAGGAGTTTGAAAGATGAAGATAACAGGTCTCCGCATGACAACCCCACAGCTCTGAAAGTTCAAAGGTTTCCACTTTGTTAGATGTACACCTTTTAATGATCCCCCGCACTCTATGGCCTTTGCCCACAATAACCCTCACAACAGCAATAAGGTGTGTAGGTGGCAAGTATTATTAGGCTCACATACAGGCGGAGAAAGTGAGGCACAGCCAAGGCGGGGTGAGGGTGAGGTAAGCCAGGTGAATCAACCACTTCGCTTACTGTTTACTTCATTCGAGTTGCCACTCATTGAGTGCCTACTTTGTACAAGGCATAATGCTTGAGCAATGTCAACCACTAGCCCATGTTATTTCTCCCATTCAGACAGGCCTAGGTTTGCTTGGCTCAGGATGAGGAAAGGCTTCTGCAATAGCTTTGAAGCTGCACTTGAGCATGCAGCCGCAAAAGAACAGAGTTGGGAAGACCAAAACCCCTGAGGTGATACCCAGTGCTTAAGAAGGGTGGGTTTCCTATGTAGAATGAGAGGAATCTTCTGCTTGGTTTGCGATCACAGGGTTCACTAGGGGACAGGCACTGTGTTTCCCCTGCATTATCACATTTGGGTCTTCACAACTCTTGAGACAAGACATAATTATCTTCCTTTGACAGATGAGGAAACTAAAGCTCATTGACTTACCTAAAGTCACAAAGCTGGTAAGTGGTAGAGTCATTTGAACATGAACCACCTAGGGTCTATCTAATTGTAGAGCCAATCCAGCTGAAGACATGTCAACTGGTATGCTGCAACATTCAGGTAGAACTCTGGGGCTCTGTTGTCCTATAGTGACCAAAAAGCTCATTCAGCTAGAGTTCAGTGCAGTCACCATTGGCATC
Source organism: Colobus angolensis palliatus (assembly GCF_000951035.1). Lineage (NCBI taxonomy): Eukaryota > Metazoa > Chordata > Mammalia > Primates > Cercopithecidae > Colobus > Colobus angolensis. The sequence goes on from NW_012116077.1 coordinate 2,317,813, forward strand.
TACAATAACAGCACAAGCACTTAATAAATGTGGAGTGAATGCATGAATAATGTTCATAATGAAACATTTAATCTTCAAGAAAACATGACCACATGTTTAGAGTCTTCTGTTGGGACATAACATTTTAGAAAATTTCTTTCCAACAACAGCTATACTTTGGAAGTTTCCACCTGTAAAAGACTGGCCATCAACTAGCATCATGCATTGCTTAATGACAGGATTACATTCTGAGAAGTGTATTGATAGGCAGTTTCATCATTGTGTGAACATAATAGAGTGCACTTACACAAACCTAGATGGTATCACCTACTACACACCTAGGCTATATGGTATGGCCTTTTGCTCCTAGGCTACAAACCTGTACAGCATGTTATTGTACTGAATGGTATAGGCAATTGTAACACAGTGCTAGGTATCTGTGTATCTAAACATATCTAAACATAGAAAAGGTACAGTAAACAAATACGGTATTGTAATCTTATGGAACCACCTTTGTATATACAGTTCCATGTTGACCAAAATGTCATTATGCAGCCCTTGATTGTATTTGAAAAATGAGCTTCTCTAGAAGAGTGTTTCCCCTGATGGTTCTGGATAGTGGACTTGCTTGCCTCCACTGGTCTTCCTTTATATGCAGTGTAGGCAGTATGCAGTTGCAGTGATGGTGAGCATAGACTCTGAAGTCAGGCTGCTAAGGTTCTAATCTTGGCTCTGCCAACTTGCTAGCACAATAACTTTAGGCAAGTTACTTCATCTTTGTGTACCTCCATTTCCTCATCTGTTGTGGGGATTAAGTGAGTTATTATTTGTAAAGTACATAGCACCTGGCACATAGTAAACACAACATAAGTGATTATGCTGCTTCAAGTAATAAATGAACCTGTGATTAAAAACTGGCCCATGGATAGGCCACTAAATAGACAAAACAGAAGCATTAAGTTGAAGGTTAAACCTTCAAGTTATAACATCCATGCACCAAGCATTTCTCTTTCCTCTTTTCACTGTTGTTGAGATCTGGAGTAGTTAGACTGTGGCCCACCAGAAGCCACACTCTGTGACCACCAAACCCCAGAATTGCCCACCTCTGTTTTCTAGAAACTCTGGGTAGGTGACTCAGCCCTCACTTGCTAGTCCTCCTGTAGTACCCTAAGCCCGAGGCTAGCCTTAACCACAACAGTGGGTGATCTTGGCAGTGTCTGTTGGGTGGCCCCTCTCTCTCCTAATAAAAATAGCTTCCTAATCTTTGTTAGTGAACTGTAGGACTGATTCAAGACAATTTTGTCATCACCAAGTTGGCTTTTTCCATCCCCCTCCTGATAACATGTCCTCCCTCCTCTTGCCAGGCTACCCTTGAGCTATATCCTCTATTTTTCAAAGTCAGCCATAGCAAACCACACCTTTGGAGCAGCTGAATAGGAGGTCTATAACATCTCTATTTATGTTCTCAGTAGTAAAATGCGTCTATATATTTTTTTAAGAATCTCTAAGGTAATGTTTTCTATTTTTCTCTTAAAGTTAGGAGATTTGGAGAACACTATATTAGAAAGCTCCAAGGTCATGATTAACTTTTTTCTTGATTCAGAAGAGCACATTTTGTCAACAAAATATTACTTCATGCATGTGGAGAGTTTTCACAAAACATTCATTTGTCCTTATGAAATGTTGAATTTAGTGCAAATAAAAAGTATATGGTGCATAATTTTAGCATTGAATTGATAGAATTTCCTCCCTGACATCTGAGTTCTCTTGCTTAACAAACATCTCTCTCTTCACTAAGCAGCCCTATACTCAGGTTTGTCTCTACTCTTCTGCTCTTCTCTCCACTCCTCACCCATCTCACCTCCACTACCAGTTGCTCACCTCTATTTATTGTTGGACTAAACAAAGATGCCATGTTATGCATTGAATTGTGCCCCTTGAAATTCATGGATCAGAATCTCTGGTGTTGGAGTCTTGGGATTTGTATTTTAATGAGTTCCACTGCTGTAAGATCTTTCACATTCACATTTCCTGAGTCTATGACATATTATCCACTTGGCCCCATCTTCATCATCTATTTAGAAACAGGATCATGCCTGGGCCTTGTGCTGCTCTTGCCTTCTGGTTTGATCCTTAGTACAGCTGGTGATTGAAGTCCTAACCCTAGTACTTCAAAATATGACCTCATTTGGAAATATGGTTATTGCAAATGTAATTAGTTAGGATGAGGCCCCACTGGAGTAGGGTGAGCTCTTAATCCAATATAACTGCTGTCCTTATAAAAAGGGGGAATGGGGAGACAGACCAAACACACATACACAGACATACACAGAGAGAGAGAGAGAGAGAGAGAATGCTATGTGAAGATGAAAGCAGAGATCGTGATGGATGCATATACATACCAAGGAACACCAAAGATTGTCAGCAAACCACCAGGAGAGAGATATGAAACAGACCCTCCCTCTGTATCTCCAAAAGGAACCAATCCTGCTGACACCGTGATTTTGTACTGCCAGTCTCCATAATTGTGAAACAATAAATTTCTGTTGTTTAAGCCACACTCAGTTTATGGTACTTTGTTACAGCAGCCCTAGCAAACTAATACACTATATATGTGTGGTCAATTAATATTTTTCTTCTTGGCTAGGTAAGGTGACCAGATGTTCAAGTTTTTAATACTGTGTATATGTCAAGGGGTCGGGTCTCCTGGGGAAAGTCCTCAGCAGAATAGATATATTCCAGGGCCCAGGGATCCAGATGTGTAACTGGATGTGAAATAGCTGGCTGGCTTAGCCAACAGAAATGACACTTTGTCCTTATAGCCTGGCACTCTGGCCCCAAGGAAGTCTGTGTTGCAGTTCAGTCAGTTTATAGGGAACAATGAAGTTAAGGGGGCCAGATCCCTTTTGTGGGTGCCCCTCCCCTGCTAGCACAGCCCATCCAGTCTAAAGCTTCTATGAGCAGTAATACTGGCTGTAGCTGGAAACAACAGGCCAATTGGAATCCTTGGCCATTGGTACACACTCACATGGAGAGCCCAGAAGGAAAAAGGACTCTCACTAGGACCATCACAGAGAAGAAAAGGCCCTGGGCTGAGTAACCTGGCATCTTAATTTTGTTCTCAAGGCCCTTGAGCAAATGACCAATGTCTCAGGGCCTCTGTTTCCTTCTTTGTAAAATAAATCGGCTCTATAACCATCCTACTAAGGTAGGGTTTCTCAAAGTAGCCTAGCATGGACCACTGGCAACACAATCACTTCATGTACTTGTTCCCAGCCCTGATCCACTGGATCAGAATCTCTGGTGTTAGAGTCTTAGAATCTGCATTTTTAATAAGTTTCATTGCTCTAAGATCTCTTTCACCTTCACATTTCATGAGTCTATGATGTATTACCCACTCTGCCCCATCCCCATCATCTATTTAGAAACAGGATCATGCCTGGACTTCATGCTGCTCTTAGCTTCTAGTTTGATCCTTAATACAGCTTATGATGTCCTCAAGTGCTTTCTAGTTGTGAAAGCCATAGTTCCACTTCCAGCAAAGAATGATCCCAGAGCAAGGAGAAAAGCAAAAATGAAGCTTTAGTGAGAAATAGTTTTGAAACTACTAGTTTAACATAAACTTTTGATATTGCCTGGCTTTTAATTTTCCAGAACCTGTTTGTCCCTCATGAGCACAAATGATCAGTAGGTAACCTCACTATTTCCTTGAACTCATTCCTTTGACAAAAAAAAAAAAACAGAGAGAAGGGTAGGTTCGCTAATCATTTGAGTTCTACCAAACATCACATAATTGTTTTGCATATCAGTATTTTGTCCTTTCCTGCTAAAGGTCTTTCCTTGGGTTTGCAAATAGAAGTTTGAGAAGAGTCCTGGTACTGACTGAGCTTTCTTGGTAATGTCACGAAATTTCCAACCACAAAGTCAATCTTCATTTGAGTCACAGCAATTAGAGGAAGACTAATGGCTGTGGACAAACTATTGAAATATTTTATTGAGGAAGCTAAGTAGGCAATTCAAATGGGAGAGACTTTTTGTAAGGGTGGAGTACCATCTGCCACCTTCTAGCAAGGAAATGACCAGAAGCTGTTCTTAAAGATGAGGAAAAAAATGTGAGTATTCAAGATTCCCTCTGACGAACTGTAGGGAATGGCATTGAAGGATGTTTTCCTGGGCCTTCTTGCGACATCTGTTTTTCAGTCTTTCTTTAATTCAAAGTTTAAACTTTGATTTTCAAATCATCTGGCATTGCCCACATTCCAGTACCTGGGATGCCTGAGTTTGGTTCCTCAGGAAAAGCTGCTTATTTCAATTGATCTAGGAAACTATTGACCAAAGTCAATAACTCTTGGGCTCAGTTTAAAAACATACTGTAGAGTCAGTTAGAAAAGCACAGAAAGGTCATTTTTTTAAAGCAGAATGTTGGCTAAAGGAGTAGTACCCTGTTTAGAAGTCGGAATAGCTCTTAGTATACCCAAAGCCACCAAATGTTCAAATGGCTCTTTGCACTTGAGAACACAGTGGTCCTGGTGGCTTTGTTATTTCCTGAGGTTTGGCAGCCAGTGATGAAGATTTCCTTGTATCAAGAACATGCTTCTTTCATGTAATCTAGGATACTAAAGAGGGTCCATCCTAATAAAAGAGGCCCATGATGCAAATGGTTTGGGTTGGCAATGCCTGTGCAAATCAACAACCACAAATTATAGATTTCAAAAAGTCCTAAGCATTAACTGGCCTCTAAGTAAAACTTAGGGTTAGAGGTTTTCAGCAATGTGACAAAATGCAGTCATTCTTATCAGGACTATAGCGTCTCAGTGACACTTCCACCAGCTGAGCCAGTTGGTGTCAGAAAGATTCTGCTTCTCATGTCGGGGTTTAACTTGATGTCCTCCAAGACACTAGAATCTTCTTAATTGGTTACCACGGGGGTGGGGTGTAAACCCACCGGGGCACACTCTCCAGCAAACCAAACAACCAGATTAAAAGGATGTGGGAGAGGCTTACACACACACAACCCCCACATCAAGGCCACTGAAACACCTCTTTAGCTAGGAGTAGGTCATGTAGGTGATAGGTGCCAATATAGGATCTAAGTTTGAGGGTGGGAGACTTGGGTCACTAAAAATGACTCATCCAGTTGTACTCATACATACTCCATTTCTCGTGAACTTGATGTGGCTCATGCAGCTCCAATTTAAGGGTCTTTGAAGAAATGACTATCCCCGCCAGAAAAAGTAAAAGCTCTTTGAGGACAGAAGTCATGTCTTGAACCTCTTAACCTTGTATCTATTGCAGAGAAATAGGAGAAAAAGCACAATTTCACAGTGATGTGATGTCATCAAAAGGAAATATTTTATCATCTTGCCTTTTAAAACAGTGGTTATTAAAATATGAAGCAACATAGAAAAACGCTTATTAGGAAAGGCTAAGTGAAAAAAAGCAGGATGCAAAAATTACATATATTCTATTATTATAACCATGGAAAAAATATATAAAGATAAGACTAAGAAGGAAATATGACAACAATAGTTATGTTAGAAAGGTAGGTTTTTGAGTAATTGGTAATTGTATTCCTTTTCTCCTTTTTTGGTAATATTGTTAAATTACTTTTATGCTTTTTTAGAATTTTATTTAAAAGAGGGGTTTCTGTGCAGGTATTATACAATCAAGTCCCCAGGCTGAAAGCATGAGTTGATTTTTCCCCTCACCTACCCCAATCTTCCAGAAACAGAGAATCTCAATGGGGTGAGCAATAATTCATCCTCAAAGGGTTGCCCAGGAGAGGCACTCAGCTGGGCTCTTGGTTCTCAGTAACAAGGCCCAAAGAAATTGAGTCACCCCAGCCCAAGAGCCATCAGCCTCATTCCCTTCTGTTCCTCTAAGTTGAAGCCTTGGTGCAACCCATTTTTATGAGTGCCTGCCAGGGTGGTTTTAGAAAGCTGAGTCTCAGGAGGAGGATAAGGAACAGTTGGGAGAACCCAATTTCAGCTCAATATGGGTGTTCCTCAAGTAGGGAAGACAGAGGACATGTGTATTGGGTACAAGATGGCGCCTCCTCTTCCTGGGAAGGAAGATGACCTTTGTGGCTAAGATTTTCCACTTAGAGCTTTCCCTGGTCTCACAGATCATCAAACGAATCACCAGATTTACCAAACTATTTTTGTGGGGGCCGCTTACTATACTGACCAAAAGTATCTCAAAAATATGTTTAAGCCCATTTAGCCATTGTTTATTGAAAAAATGCGGAGTGTATAGGGCACCAAAGATTCATACCTTGCACTTGTTCTGCAGCTCATAAACTAATTGAGGAGACAAAAAGCAGTTAAGTACCATTGCCTGGTGCTATATAATTAAGAGCCAGGTGAATGGAAGAGAATTCCTAGGCTATCAGAACAACAACTTCTGCGAATTACTCTGCTACCCTCCAGGCTTTGGAGCTCTTGCCACTTGATTAGGTTTCAGTACTCGATGGTTATGGAAAGTGCCTGAGAGTCAGTGCTCAAGTCAACTTGTTTACAAAATCAGTTCCTAACAGGGACAAATTTGGAAACCAATGAAAAAATGCACAGGGATAAAGCGGGTACAAAGTTATATACTCCATATGATTCCAGTGATGCCAAATATATATGTATTTATTTCTTTATTGAGAGAGAATGCATGCAAGCCAGCAAGTCTAGAAGGAAATACTCCAAAATGTTATCAGTGGTTATCTTTAGGTTGTGGGTGCTTTTGTTTCCTTCTTTATATTTTTCTGCATTTTAAAGTTTCCCACAATGAACACTTATCACTTTTCTCATCAGAAAACCAGAGCTCCATCGAGCATTGGTGGGTGAAGCGTTCTAAAATGTAGAGCTTCCCCATGAAAATAATAAGGTGGGTTTAAAGGCAATTTTAAAGAAATCCCTGGCTACCTGAAAATGAATTCTTAACAGAAATTAGGCCTGTTCGAGGTAAACTTTTTTTCTACTGAGATTCAGGGGGCAGCCACATCCTCCCACATGTCTGCTGTCTTATCTCAGTGTCTTGACAGTTCACCCAGAGCCTGAGCGAGCAGGAGCTGAGGACCTACTGTGTGCCCAGCGTGGTGCTGGCTGTGATGGAGCTGCATAGGTCACTGCTGTCTGTCATGAGCCCAATGCCCATTAGTTACAGGAGGAACTTGGACTTTATCTGACTACATCCCCTCCAGCATTTCCTACTGTAGTGAGAGCCATCATAGCATAGAGGTTAAAAGCACAAACCCAGGATTTACACAGATGGATTTTCATCTTTTTTATGTTGCTTACTAGCTTGGCCAAGTAATTTGACCCTTCCCAGCCTTGGTTCTACCCCACAAGTTGCTACTGGGAGCCTCCAGTGTGGCATATTGGATTCTTAGTATGAACTGGACATATAAGAAGTACCCACACCATTTTAGCCCCATCCTGTTTCTTTCCCAACTCAAGCCACATTCTGAAGTACTACAATATCTTGCTACATGTCAAAGAGGAAAGAATTGCAAAAACATAATATGAGGTACTGGGTGAAGAAAGATAATGACATTGTGGGATACCATACCCTCGCCATCCACAAGAAGCACAGACTTTCTCTAGATAAGGAAGGACCAAGTTTTGTGGCAGACGGTTAGTTGCCATAGGAGTTTAGATAAAAGAAGATGCCACATGAAACTTGCTGGAAGAAGTACATCTGAGGTGGATCTAAAGGAATAGAAAGCATTGGAGATGAGGTGAACCAAAGTGAAGGCATTATGAAGGCAGGAAGAATGCTAAGCTGTTGGACTAATACCTTGCTCATAGCAGTAGTTTGTGGATAAGATATGCAAGCAGCAAACTCCCTTTTAATTGTCCAGCTCCATCATTTTATATCTAAGAAAACTGAGCCCTAGAAAAAAAAGGCCAGTCACCTAGCTAGTCAGGAGCACAGCCAGTACTGGAATCTTGGCCTTCTGGTCCCCCAGAGCCCAGTGATGTAGTACTAGGCTGAGAGAGCCTTGAGGGCAGGGATCCTGCCTCAATCAAAACTGAGTGAGGGGTGGAAGGTGGGGGAATGGGCCATGACTGCCAAAGGGGACTGGGTGTCCTTTAAGGGGTGGTTAAAAAATGTTCTGGAATTAGATAGTGCTGATGGTTGTGCAACTCATATACCAAAAACCATTGAACTATACATTTTATAATGGGTGAATCATAGGATATGAGAATTGTATCTCAAAAATGGTGTTACAAAAAAATACTGAGTGGACCCATCCTGAGTCCTGGCCCAGAACAGGGGCTCAGTCGCTAGGAAAGGAATGGGGCCAGTGCATGAGAGAACAATAGGGTGATATACAGTTCAAACCATATAGCAATTGTGGCACTTCATACACCCCAAGTAAAAAGGAAAAGGAAAAGAAAAAAATACTCTGGGTGCCTTTGAGGTAAGATATTGAATTCTTTCTCTGAAGTTCTTAGGTTTGGCCTTAAATACCATTTCTCCCCTTCCTTTCCTCACTCAGGATGCCCTTGATCTCTTCATAAACAGTTGAGATCAGAGGGTGCCCCTGTGTTCAGAGCACCAAGTGTTATGCTCCAGGTGCTGTCAAGGAGCTAGAGCTGGGCGTATGGAGACCCTGTGGTGTGAGAACTGCCCAAGCCAGCGGAGGTCCCAGGCAGCTCCCCCATTGCCTCCAGGGAATGTGATGAGCACCAAACAAGGGTTCAGTCTCGCTGCTCACCTGGGCATCAGCTTTATAGCTTTCCACAGCTTTTTGTGAAGTTGTAGGGGCTCCTTCTGTTTCTTGAACATACTGGTAGGCTTTTGGTAAATCAAAACAGATATATACACAGCTATTTTTCTCTGGTTCTCTTTCATTTTTGATTCATTCATTGGTTTGTTCATTCTACAAAACAGACATGGCCCAGGCCCCTGTAGAGTTTATGATCTAGTGGGGGAGAGAGAGATTACTCCAATACAGTAGGCACTTGAACGACAGGTTTGAACTACACAGGTCCACTTATACATGAAGGCAATGATGAGGATGAAGACCTTTATGATAATCCAATTCCACTTAATGAATAGTAAAATTATTTTCTCTTCTTTATGATTTTCTTAATAATATTTTTTCTCTAGTTTAAGAATACAGTATATAATACATGTAACATACAAAATATACATTAACTGTGTATGTTACTGGTAAGGCTTCCAGCCCACAGTAGGCTGTTAGTTACGTTTTGGGGAGTCGAAAGTTATACAAGAATTTCCAACTGCATGGGATGCCAACTTCCCTAACCACCAGTTGTTCAAGGGTCAACTGCAGTTCCTGTGGTAGGTAATTCTAAGATGGTCCCTAAGACTCCTACCCCTGGTGTACATGCCTTGTATAATTCCCTTCCCTCTCTGTGGGAAGAATCTGTGAATATGATGGGATATTCCTCCTGTTATTAGGTTACATTTTAAGGCAAAGATAAGGGGATTTTGCAGATGTAATTAAGGTTCCAAATTAGTTGACTCTTAGTTAATTCAAAAGGGAGGATATACAGGGTGGGTCAACTTAATCACCAAAAGAAATTGTAAGACGACAACTGGGACTAATGCTGCAGAAGGGGAATGCATGGCACGATTTAAATAAAAATAGCTAACACTCAACGTAATATATACTGTTTCTCAGGTGCTGTTCTTGGTACCTTGCTTAGGTCTCACAATAGCCCTAGGAAGAGACTACCATTCTCCCATTTCCTAGGTGATGAGATAAAGGCACAGCAAGTTTAGTGACTTGTCCAATGTTGTATTCTTGGGGAATGGTAGAGTGGGGATTTGAAGCCAGGCAGTGTGGTTTTGGTTCTGAGGGTCATGCCACACCCACTGGCCCAGAAAAAGCCTTCCTTTTAGAATGGGAGATGTTTGAGGGGAAAAGAAAGTTGAGCTTAGTCCTTCCTGCATCTGTTTCCCACTTTGGTTTCTGTGGTACTTCCCAGTCCTGGTTCTCTTGTTTTGTTTTCTTTTTAAATCCCTCCTTGCTTCTCTTTTTTTCTTTTACCTAATTTTGAGATTGTCCCCAAAGCTGGGTTACTTGCACCCTGTTCTGTCCTCTAAGTTCTCTTTCTTTTTGACAGTGCATTCATTCTGATGAATGGCCTTTTAGAGTATTATGAAGTCATGCAATTAATTTTTAGCAAGGAATCACAGCTGATTTCAAAATCAAATGTCATATACATCAATTTGTGTAGAGCTAGTAAAAGTATTGTAACTTGGAATGAAATGACTACTTTATCAGTTTGCAATCTAGATACCCAATAGAATCACCTGAGGAACTTGTTCAGGTGATTCTAATGTGCAAACAGGGCTGAGAACCATTGGGTTATTACAATCAACGAAGCCATTTAGTACAATCTTACTTTGAGGGAGTCTAGGAGTAGCATGGAGGGAGTCCAAATGCCTAAGTGGTCAGGAAGAATGTTACTTTGTTTACAAAACTATTGTGAAAATTGATTCTATGAATTGGAGAATTGGAGTTATCTTGTCATACCCAGCTAGAGTTAAGAGACCATGGTGTAAGCACCTGCCCAGAGATTATGCCACAAGCCAGCTACCAAAATGACCTGCCATAACCCTAAGACCAGTTTTATCCACCGCTATCACTCACTGATCAGAGCTTGCCCACTCCCAAAACTTTCGCTAGTTCCAATGAGTTTTCTTTCAAAATAATATGTAACATGTCTCTCTCTCTCTCTCTCTCTCTCTTTTTTTTTTTTTTTAACTTTTTGAGACAGAGTCTTCCCCTGACACCCAGGCTGGAATGCAGTGGTGCAATCATAGCTCACTGCAGGCTCGACTTCCTGGGCTCAAGCAATCCTTCCACCTCAGCCTCCCGAGTGCCTGGGACAACAGGTGCACACCACCATGCCTGGCCTCTCTTTCTACTAAAACCCCCAACCTTCTCTTTGTTCTTTGGACACACTGAAGGCCAACCCAGTCTGCATGTATGCCCAAAATTGCAATTTTGCTTTCCAAATAAAATGTTTTGTTTTAGATATTTGACTCTATATTTTTATTTGACTTTGACACCGTGCATTAATAAACATAAGCCAGTGCAGCAGTAAAACACTCCACATTCACTGGTGCAAGTGAAGAAAACACAGGAAAACAGAAAAATGATAGTATATCACTTCCCTTAGTGTGTTCCACACAGTTTAATAGGCATTACATAGGTGAGAAAATAAGGTGGTGAGAGGATGGGGGAATTGGGTGTAGTGTGATACCACTTTACATAGGTATTATTGAATCCTTACAATACTGAGAAGCATCCCTATTTAAATATGAGGAAACGGAGGCACAAAGAGTAAGTGACATGCCTGAAGTTATAAGGATAGTAAGATAGAAATATTAATTCATGTTAGGAACGAAGAACATTGCCATTCTTCCTTTTCTGGAAACATCACCAAGAATTATTGTTGAATTTTTTGCTATTTCACCATTTATCACAATAATGTTTTTTCTTTGTTCTGTTAAGTGAATTAGATTAATGAATTTTCTAATATTAAATTATCCTCTTATTACTTGAATGGGTCCCCCTTGGTGAAGGTGGGACTCTGTTCACATACTGCTAGACTCCATTTACTAATATTTTACGTGGCGTATTTTCAATAAATATTTATGTGTAAGACTGTAGGCAGCTTAATTTTTATGCTGTTTGTCAGATTTTGATATGCTGGATTTGATTTTTTTAAATGAGAATTTTTTTGTTTTTCTCTGTTCTAGAACATTTGAAAAAGTATCAAAATTACTTGTTTCTTGAAAGTTTGAAAGAATTCATGAATGAAACTGCCTCAGCCTGATGTTATTTAGGATAATTGGCTATTCAAAAACACTCCTTGTTTGGGCCAGGCACCGTGGCTCAGGCCTGTAATCCCAGCACTTTGGGAGGCTGAGCTGCGTGGATCACCTGAGGTCAGGAGTTCGAGACCAGCCTGGCCAACATGGCAAAACCCTGTCTCTACTAAAAATACAAAAATTGGCCAGGTGTGTTGGTGTGGCCTGTAATCCCAGCTACTCAGGAGGCTGAGGCAAGATAATTGCTTGAATCCAGGAGGTGGAGGTTGCAGTGAGCCGAGATCATGCCACTGCACTCCAGCCTGGGCGACAGAGTGAGACTCTGTCTTAAAAAAAAAAAAACAAAAAAAAAAAAACTCACAGTTTTCTCTGGACATTAAAAATACTAGTTTATTCCATCGTCACTTAAATCAACCCAACGAGGCAAAGATATTCATTTTACTCCATTAGGCTGTTTCTTTCCTCTTCTCATTCACTTTTATTAATAGTGATAAACGTATGTTTACCTGGTAAATCCCTCTTTTCTTCTTATACAAGTCTGGGTTAATTACAAAACAACAGTGACTTTTTCCAGGGCCACATCTAGGTGCGTGACATACTTTGGAACACTCACAGTATAATTGGGTACCTGATGCAAATTATTTGCATATGCAAGCAACATTTGAGTTAAAAGTGTTATGGACTTCCTGAGATTAGCATTAATTTTTCTTCTCTGTTTCCTCTACCTTCTCTTTCCCAGCTATTTAATAGGAGCCTCTGTGCTAGAGGAGGAGGCTGGAGAAGAGCCACAGAACTAGGTGAGGGGGTGGGGAGAGTGAGTGGAAACCGATCAGAAACCTTTATTGGGAATTAGATTTTCCCTGTCTCACCCCCCTCCCACCCCAAAAAGCCTACAGTTCTTCCGGGCCATGGTTTGAGCCTGCCATTCTAGAATGTTCCACAATGCAACTATTACTTTCCTGTAGAGGTCATGAAACGTAGATTTTTGGCTTTCCGGTCTTGCTGAAAGATCTTTATTTCAGTGAAATACCAATCAAGAAGCTACTTTGAAAAGTGTCATATGCCATCCCCAGCCTTGGTTTAGGAATAACTTGTGCAAAAGCCACAAATGCTCTTCTTCACAAAACCTCTACTGTGGTTTTCGCACATCACTGCTAACTCTAGCACAGTCTTTCCTCTTTCTTACAGGAGTAAGAGAAAGTATTAGCACTAAGTCAGCTCTGTTCACATTTCCGGTTTCAGAGGAGCTAACTCTGAAAATGCAGTATTTTTTACAGTTCACTCACTCTGTGAAGGATATTCCCAAATCTCATCCCAGTGACAGAAAATCCTTATGTGTCCTAAGCTGCAAATAAGCATTATGCTCCCAGGTGGAAGAGGATTTTGAGATAAGTTTTCGTTAAGAAGGATGGAAATAGGAGCGTTGAAAAATGACGAAATGTGTTAATTCTCGGGTTCAGCCATATGAGTAAAATCCCGGATTGGCATTTTGTACCTAGTGATTACCAGTGCTGCGAACCCATCGAAGGCTGGGGACAGCGGTATGCAATGTTGGAAGAGAAGAAAAACACCCTCGTGACTCCCCTCCGGTATAGCTCAAAGTCCCCAGGAGACTTCCTTTCCCCAAATACCTGTGAGTCTACCTGCACGCAGAAATGTGTGCTCTCCTGCTATCAAAACCACACCGCTCCCCTTGTCTAGTAAATTAGCCAGACATGGCCCTTGAGATAGTGCTGTGAGTTTGGTTCTTTAAGGTAACTTCCTTACTTGTAATTAGTTGGCCCTTAATCCTCCTTAAGCTTCCTCTTCCCATCCTGGGGTGTGTGGAAGAGGGCCAGGGGAGAGAAGGACTGTGAAATCCTCAAAGTCCCCAGAGCTCTGCCCCCTAACCCTAGTCCTCGGAGGCCCCCTGAACTCCCTCCGCTTCTCAAATTCCCCAGCTTCTCCCAACTTAGTCCTTGCCAGCACTGAGAGTAGCCCCATCCCCACCCTCCCAGGCAGGGGAAGGGGCAGCTTTAGGGCTTCCTGGAAATTTACTCCCTGACAGCTTTCCCAGGAGGATTTGCACTTAAAAAGGACACTTGGGGAGGGAGCCTGCTCCTCTGTACAAAGCTTATCCTTTAGAAGACCTGGACACAGCCTCCAGGTGGGAAGATGTCACCTGTGTGGGGGAAGTGGGAGGTTATCCTGAGGAGAAAGTGTGTGAAGGAGGGTTGGTCTGGGGCGGGGCGGTGGTTGGGTGGGGAGGACAAGACTTTTCTGCCTGCACTACTCCCACCTTCCTTTTTCCCATCTGTTTCACCAAGATTTTCCTTCCTGACTTGTTTTTGGACACTTTCTGCACTCCTCTTGTTCTATTCCTAAACTGTCCCACGCACCTTTCCACTACCTTGTCCCTGAATATTTTTTGCTGTGTCCTGTTCCTTGTCCTGGTCCCAAATCATTCGGCCTGCCCTTCCCTTGTCCCTGGATCTTTTTGCCGAGTGTCACTATTTTTGGACAAAGAGCCTTTTCCAGTCCCGCCTTGAACCACACTACGTAGAAGCCTCCTTGTAGATGATGTGAGAGTCCAGCTCTAGGAATTAGCTAACTCTTACCTGGGGTTGGGGGCCAGTTTGTGGAAGGACAGAGATTGGAAGAAGAGCAGGACCCCTTCAGCAGCCCTGCTTGCCTTCTGCAGAGCACAACAGCCTGGCCTGAACAAAAATGTTCCTAGTGGCAGAAGATACTTCTCCAGAAGAGTTTGCTTTTATCACACTTAAACATAGATAGATAGATAGATAGATAGATAGATAGATAGATAGATAGATAGATAGATAGATAGATAATGGGTAGATATAGCTATAAATACATGTTTTTTATACAAGTAGCACATATTCATTGTGGGAAACTTCAAAAATATAGACAAGTTAAAGCAAAAAGATAAAGATACCCCAGAACCTATCACCCAGCCACAAGTCTTGTGGTACCTTGCAGACTTGTTTCTGTATGCACATGTAGATGAGTGTAGAGCATAATCAAAGAGCCATGCGGTTCCTCCACTTCACTGTGTGTCCTGTGCTGATGAGCACCTTTCTGCTCAGGTCATGATTGGAGCAGCATTTCAAGAGATGGAGCCGGTTTCTTCTACAGAAGTGTTGTATTAGTTTCCAAGGGCTGCCATGACAAATTACCACAAACTGGGGAGCTTAAAACTACAGAAATGTATTCTTTTACAGTCTTGGAGGCCAGAAGTCTGAACTTGAAGGTGTTGACAGGGCCATGCTCTCTCTAAAGGATCTAGGGGAGGGTCTTTCCTTGTTTCTTCCTAGCTTCTGATGATTGCCAGCAATCCTTGATGTTCTGTGGCTTGTAGACACATCTCTCCAATCCCTGCCTCTGTCTTTGCATGGCTGTTTTCCCTCTGTGTTTGTCTGTGTTCAAATTTCCCTCTTCTTATAAGATCACTAGTCATTGAATTAGGGTCCACCCTAATTCAGTATGACCTTGTATTAATTTCCCTATTACATTTGCAAAGTATTTCCCCAGCAAAAAAGTCACATTCACAGGTTCCACATGGACATGAATTTGGGAAGGGGAACACTGTTCAACCCAAAACAGATAACAACCCTACTGCTTCTTTGAAACTGCTTCAGATGTGGTTGGTTCCCCGATGTCAGGGAAGAGAGAGCTCCAGGCATCAGTCACCCTGTGGCAAGGAGTACCAGGACGTCCTCCTCACAGTCAGAAAACATCTTGATGTCAAAGACAGGGGCTATTGAGTTCTATGTGGAAGAGATCTAGTGGAAACTGTCCCAGGTCCACGCTTACCAAGATGGCGCAGTTCACCGTCGGGCATTGTGATGAAGAAAGATTCCCAACTCCACTTATTCACAAGGAAACACTCTTGCCACAATAACTGTTAAAGGTTGTGGTAATTGTTTCCCAATTATCTACCTGTGAGCAAAAATTAACATGGGTGCAGAGCATGGAGGGGAACTTTTAGCTGCTACTCATAAGCACTTTGGGGACACCCTCAACTTATTTTTACAAAACTGAAACTGGGCTGGTTACAGTGGCTCACGCCTGTAATCCCAGCACTTTGAGAGGCCGAGGCAGGTGGACCACCTGAGGTTAGGAGTTCAAGACCAACCTGGCCAACATGGTGAAACCCCGTATCTACTAAAAGTACAAAAATTAGCCGGGCATGGTGGCAGGTGCCTGTAATCCCAGCTACTCGGGAGGCTGAGGCCGGAGAATCACTTGAATCTGGGGGTGGAGGTTGTACTGAGCCGAGATCGTGCCATTGCACTCCAGCCTGGGCAATAAGAGTGAAACTCCATCAAAAACAAAACAAAACAAAACAAAACAAAAAACTGGGAACATCCTATTTGCACCATGATATTTGCGCTATCAGTGTATCACAGGGGTCCTTCTAAGCCAGTAAATATCCTTCTGTACCAAAATGTTTTTAACTGGTAATTCTAAATCTTTTGATAAAGGCCTTCCACTTCTCTTCCACCCCTGTGGTCCCTGTGGTACATCTTTTGCTGAGAGACTACCTTCTTCTCAAATCTTAACTATTTTACTGAATCTCTCCACCTCTTTTTGCACTCCTCAACTCAGCCAGGAAAAAAAAAAATTTCCTGCCCCTGGCGTTTCCTTAATCAGATGCAGACATGGCTGGATGTTCTTTGCTGGGCTGCTGAGTCAGAAGCCTGGACGGGCCAGCTTCAGTTTTAATAGAGTGGCTCAGGAAGGAAGTGCTAACAGAGATGGGTGCACAGTGCAGTCAGTGGGTGGGAACTGATGCTGGCTAGAAGACCTGAGTCTTCTGAGAGGCAGCTTGATTCCTGGAAAAGACTACTGGGCTGGAAGTCAGGAGGCCTGGGGTAGTCTCAGCTCTGCCGCTAACATGCTGCATGACCATGGTAAGTCATTGCCTTTCTCCAAACCTCGGTGAGAAACAGCGGACCTGGCCCCAGAAGACACTGTGGGAGAACTAGAGGTCTTCTGAGTCAGGCCCCCACTAAGAAGGCAGTCTCCTGTGAGGATACCTAGGAGATGAGTTAGAAGCGGAGGGCATATTTCACAAACAGCCCCCAAGGGATTGTCAAGAACAGACCACAGGAAGAATCAGAGAGACAGAGACTGCTCAAGCCTGGGGTCCGAACTAAAGCAGGGCAGCAGTTAGAAGTTGAAGAGAGGAGAAAGCCCTGAACGAGTTAAGTCAAGAAGAAGGATCATGGTAGAGGTAAATTGCAGGGTAGGCAGGGAAAGGCTGTGGAGAGGGGTTTCTGGGCAGTGGAGCCAGGGGCTAGCCTACTAAAGTTCTGGTGCTCTAGGGGAGATGCAGAAAGTAGGCTGAGGCCAGGCATGGTGACTCATGCCTGTAATCCCAACAGTTTGGGAGACCAAAGTGGGCAGATCATTTGAGGCCAGAAGTTCCAGACCAGTCTGGCCAGCATGGTGAAACTCTGTCTCTACTAAAAGGATAAAAATGAGCCAGGCGTGGTGGTGCATACCTATAATCCCAGCCACTCAGGAGGCTGAGACAGGAGAATCACTTGAACCCAGGAGACGGAGATTGCAGTGAGCCGAGAACGCGCCATTGCACTCTAGCCTGGGTGACACAGCAAGACTCAGTCTCAAAAAAAAAAAAAAAAAGGCAGGCTGAGACTAAAGCAAGGGAGATTTTTAAAAATGGACTACAACCACACAGACAAGTCTTAAATGTTCAATCATGTCAGGTTGATATTTGAAGGAAAACAGGTGCCAACTATGTACCCACCTGCAGAGCTCGCCATCCCTGAGACTCTTCACTGTGGAAGAAAGGGAATTTTTTTGTTCTTTAAAAACCTGATATTTCATGTTCCACATTAAGGGTTGACTGGAGAACCTGAGGTGCTGTACAAAGACCAGAGGAAGGCTTTGATCCTAAGCCTGCAACCCTAAGAGGAGAATGAGCCCATGAGTTACAGCCTGTGGGTTCTTCCACATGCTATTTCCTGTACCTGGAATGTATTCTTTCCTGACCCAGAAAATTCCCTCAGGGATTCCTCTTCCAGGAAGTCTTCCCTGAGTCTGTCACCTCTTCATCCTCACTCCTTCTGCATGCTCCCCAAACCCCTGCAATTCTCTACTGTGGGTGCTTACCCAGTGCACTGTAGTCCACTCTGGCTTTTGTATCTCCTTAACTAGCAGCTCTGTCTTTTTCATTTTGGATTCCCAGACCTACCAGAGAGCCTAGTGCTTGCCAAATGCTGGGAAAATACTTATTGAAAGGATATTGACTACTCAATATTAGCCACAAGGCCCCTCAGACAGTCTTGCCATAGGAAACATCAATGGGAGAACTTTTGGAATTATATAGAGAGACGGGGTGGGGAACTTATGGATTTGTTGTTTTTTGTTGTTTGTTTGTTTGGCTAAACTCACAGCAATAGGTGTTAGAGTCATACAAGGGTTACAACAGCACACAAGAGCCCACTTATGACTAGAAATTTCTTCTAGAATTCCTTTCAAAGCATGATTCTCCTGCTGTGTTTGGGGTGGGGAGTGTGTGGCAGTGGTGAGGGAACCTGGGATGGAGGTAGGCATCTGTTAGAAAGAGAGACTAAGGATTCTGGTCACATTATCAAAACTAATACCAGAAACCAGATCAACACACCCAACATCCCCATTCCCAACCACACTCATCTATGCTGGAGATGATTATCCCCACACCCCTCCTATGTTACTCTTCCTGAGCCATTAGAGTGCCAGAATAAACATAACCAACTAGAAGACTTCTGCAGAATGGAAAAGGATGGAAGATTCCAGACTAGAAAGGCCAAGGACAGCAGATAGACAGATAGACACTGAATGTTGAGATTTGTCAGTGGAGTGCTGCAAGACAGGATGCAAAGTTATGACAGGTGTCTTTGCTTCTAGAGAGGCTTCGCAGACATACATTCTATCCCACCCTATCCTGCCCCACCCCGGGTGTGTAAGTACTCCTCCTTCTTGTTCCCACAGCATTCTGTGTTCACTTCAACAGTGGTGCTTTTCACACCGTTGATGGTTGTCTGTCTGCTCATGTATCGTTCAGCTTCTCTGAACTGGAAGCTCCTGGCAAAGCAGGGACTATCATCTTTTTCTTTGTATCCCCAGGGTCCAGCTCAGCATCTGGCTCACAGTAGGCACTCAGTGAATATTGATGTGAACAAATGAACTGATTCAAAGAAGTGTCTCTTGAAGTTGCTTCTTTCCAATCTAGCCAACAAATGCAGTATTCCAAATGGAGGTACCAGAGATCACATCATCTTCAGCTTTCTGCCACAGATCTACATGAAGAATCACACATGGTGCAGCTAAAATCCTTAATGTTAGATAGGACTTTGCATTGGACACTTTAAAATGTGATGTCTGGCTTTGAAGAGGGCGTATAACACAAATTGACTGTGCATCAATCTCACTAATGGAAAATAAACAATAGCCCATAAATCATCTTTCTTCAAGTGTAGTGTGTTTAGGATAAAAGTTGATTGGTCAGTGTTAAAATATATGTAAATTTTAGCCTTTCCAGAGCTCATGAAAATGTCTGAAAAAAAAAGCTTTTAAAAATGAGTAAGTACAAAGTTATTTGTTACAGCATTTAAAAATATCATATGATTGGAAACAACCTAAATGTTCATCAATAGGGGACTAGTTAAAAAACGTACAGTACATCATCATTCGTGTAATGGGATACTACGAAGTTGTAAAAAAAAAAATAGAGAATAAAGAAGTGTTTTGCTGACCTAGAACAATCTCCAAGATACATTGTTAAGATGTAGAACAATGTGTTATATACTGCTGTGTGTTAAAAGGCTGAAAGGCCTTTAAATATCTATGTATTTGCTGTGTATTTGCTTGAAGGTGCATAAAAGCATCCCAGGAAGATACATAAGAAACTGACAACACTGGTTAACAATGGAAGACTGAAAGGAAGAGATGGGGAAAAAGACTGCATTACATACTCTTTCATACTCTTTCATTTACATTTTAGACCATGTGAATGTATTATTTAGTCAAAAATAAATATAAAAAGGAAGAAACCACAACAACCATAGGAAATACAAAAAGTGACATCAATGTGACATAAGTTTTGACAAGCAAGAAAGGCCATGAATTTGGACTAACAGAGAGATCAGAGCAGTAAACACTGCAATTCAATAAGTTGTAAGAGTATGCTCTCCCAAAGAAGCATTAATCACAGAGTCAATGAATGTGAGGAGCAGGGGTGGGCTATGAGGCAGTCATTGAAAAGCCGCAGTGGAAACAGCTGGGACAGGTGGCCCTCTACCTCTCTCTCCTTTCCCCAGTGGACCATTTGTTAGGAGCAGCATTTGACCTTGGCCCTCAAGCTAAAGTTGCCTAGAGAGGGCTCTAGGAAGGATGCTGAGACCTCCACAACAGATAGGACAAAACCAAAAGGAAAACCAGTATTAGTCAAGAGTGAAACCTTCTACAAGGCTCCGCCCCCAGAGAAAAGCCCTCCTTAC
Organism: Colobus angolensis palliatus; assembly: GCF_000951035.1. Classification (NCBI taxonomy): domain Eukaryota; kingdom Metazoa; phylum Chordata; class Mammalia; order Primates; family Cercopithecidae; genus Colobus; species Colobus angolensis. The sequence continues at coordinate 2,338,101 of NW_012116077.1, forward strand.
TTCATCAGTTGTGGGGGTCCCTGGTCTTCCTGCCTCTCCACCCACATAACCTAAAGGGAAGCCTGACTGTTGACATTTCCTACCCACTTAAACAGAACCCACAGTCAGCCCTCCCATTCCGGAGAGAGGTTTGTGGGGGAAACAGATAGATCAACACAATTGCAGAGGAAACTCATGCCATCTACCCATAATAACCAACACAGGTTTTCATTCATAAATAAATAAATCGCCAAGCATTTGAGAAAAACTAGCAACATAATGAAAAGGAAAAATAAACAAATGGAACTGACCCAGAGGAAAGAGACAGAATTAAGGGAATTGAAGAAAATGTAAATATATTCTGACACCTATTGCTCGAAAAGCTAGCCAAGCACTATTCTCCCAGGTTAGAATGGTTTACAACTTCCCCTTCCATCTCTATAAAATAATATTTAGTAATTTGGCAAATATTTACTGATGCCTTACAATGTGTCACAACTCCTTACAATGTGTCAGGAACCAAAGGTTCTGGTTTTTTTTTTTTAATTACCTTTTTCCTCTAATAGTTAATGGTAGAAAAATCAGACAAGTCCATTATGATATGATGTGGCAAATGCTATGATAGATTAAGCACAGAAGAGTTGGGGCGCAGTGGCTCATGCCTGTGTAATCCCAGCACTTTGGGAGGCCAAGGCATGTGGATCACCTGAGGTCAGGAGTTCAAGACCAGCCTGGCCAACTTGGTGAAACCCCGTCTCTACTAAATTTACAAATATTAGCCAGGCAGAGTGGTGCACGCCTGTAATCCCAGCTGCTCGAGAGGCTGAGGCTGGAGAATCACTTGAACCCGGGAGGTGGAGGTTGCAGAGAGCCGAGATTATGACACTGCATTCCAGCCTGGGTGACAAAGCAAGACTCCGTCTCAACAACAACAACAACAAAAATATTAAGTACAGAAGAGAGCATCTTGTCAGCTGGAGCGGAATATTTCATTGAAACATTAATAGATGGCCGGGCACTGTGGTTCACACCTGTAATCCCAGCACTTTGGGACACCAAGGCTGGCGGATCATGAGGTCAGGAGTTTGAGACCAGCCTAGCCAATATGGTGAAACTCCGTCTCTACTAAAAACAATTTTTAAAAATTATCCAGGCGCGGTTGCGCATGCCTGTGGTCCCAGCTACTTGGAAGGGTGATGACAATATTGTGGTCATGTTTTAAAAATAAGTCCCGGCAGGGTACAGTGGCTCACGCCTGTAATTCCAGCAATTTGGGAGACCAAGGCTG
>NW_012116077.1:2339417-2365363 GCF_000951035.1 Colobus angolensis palliatus
GCATGCCTGTGGTCCCAGCTACTTGGAAGGCTGAGGCAGGAGAATTGTTTGAACCCGGGAGACGGAGGTTGCAGTGAGCCGAGATTGCTCCATTGCACTCCAGTCTGGGCGACAGAGTGAGACTTTGTCTCAAACAAACAAACAAACAAAAAACATTAATAGATAAGACAGGAGGGAATTAGCCTGGGCACAGGAATAGCATTAATAAGCACAGCACATTTCAGGAAATAAAACTAGCTTAAAATGCTTGATGCTTAGGATTGAACGTGAATGAGTCATAGATGATGAGGAGAGAAATGTGGGCAGGGGTCAATTCATCTGCCTTGTTAAGAATTGAGACCCTTTCCTCTAGTCTAGAGCTTTTCAGATATATTCAGGGAAAAGAGGAGGCCCTTCGTACAACAAACAAAATACTGATATATTTAACTCTTTCATATGTACTGGAAATAATTTTCCAAGCAGAAACTATGACTGTGTTCTGGGTTATCAATATAAAATCACAACCACAAGCATATTCACATCAAAAACAAACTGTTGAAGTATAATCCATTGTTTTTCTTATTTTTCCCTTGATATTTGCTACAGATCAATCACTAGCTAGCAGAAAAATAGTAGTAGAAAAGGGTAACCGATATTTAAGAAAATTCTGTGTAAAAATAACTGAAAATGAGACATCAATCCATTAACTTAATTCTTTCTGTAAACTGAGAAAAAGATGGCCAATATTTGATTTTGGCTATAGACACTTTCATGCACTCCTATACATGTATACATTTCTTGGAAACTAAATTTGATAACCATTTCTGGATGTGTTAGGCAGCTGAAGATGTTAAAAGGGAGCCCACTCCCTGTTAGGGAGAAACAGGCATGAGAGGTTCTGAGACAAAGGACTTCTGATACAGAATCAGAAATCAAAACAACAGCCTAAATTGGGAAGCTGGAAAGGTAGCCAATTGTGGCATTATGGTAGAGGACCAGGCAGAAGGATGGGAGAAAGAGAAGGCTTCAAGAATTGAGGTACAAGCAGGGCATTCTGGAGTCAGTTGCTGTCAGTGTGAAAGATGGATGGGGTGGGGCAGAAAGAGAAACAAGAAGATAAGGTAGGATGGTACAATTCAGTAATCTACAAAAGAGAGGATATATGGGCCTGGAGATGATGGCAGGGGCCATGGAGAGAAGTGGTGGCAACCAAAGGTTTTGGAGGAAGAAGCCACTGGGAGTGGGGCAATCTGGGGCAAGAGAGAGTGAAGAATCATGAGTGGATCCCAGATCTTTGACTTGGGCAATTAGGTGAGTGGTGGGACCATTCACAGAGATATGGAGAACCTTAAGGGAGAACAGGTCTGGATTGGAATTAGAGTGGGGAGACAAATTAAGTTTGGAGCATACCAAATGTGAGATGGCTTTGGGATATCCAAGTAGAGATTTTCAGAGGCAACTGTGCTTACAACTCTGAAGTTCAAGACTTCAGTTATAGATTTGAGATTTATCACAATGAAGGTGAGATTGAAACCCATGAAAGTTTCTGAAACCCATGAATCACCCAATGAAACCATGGAGAAGAAGAAGAGAGGGGAGGAGAGGAGAAGGGAAAAAGAAAGGAAATAGTGAGAAGGAACACCAAAGTTTTAAGGGGTATGAAGAGAAAAGAGGATAACATGAAGAAGGATTTTGAGAGGCAGAAGCCCTGAAGAATGGGGTGATATAGAATTCAAGCGGGGAGAGCATTCAGGAAGATGACAACAGGATAATAGGTCAACAGAGTAATAGAAAAGTCACTAAAAATAAACCCTAAGAAGTATTCAGCCAAAACTATTACTGAGCTAATAATGGTGGGATCAATTTCAGGGGAATATTGTGGGCAGAAGTCAGACTGTAGGAGACTGGGGATCAAGAAGTTGAGGCAAGGAGGTTAGACAACAACTGTTTTTTCAAGTTGGTCATGTGAACAAATCCTGACATTGTCTGCATCTTTGAGGTTCCTTCAGCATCCCCTCCCTCGGGTCTTGGCTGAGCTGATTGCAGGGCCCCTGCAGCTCTGGCACTCTCAAGTTGTGTAAAACTGTCAGTGCAGAAGTCCTTGAGCTCATTTTGGCTCTCATGATAATTTTCCTTCAGTGGAACTAAGGTTACTTATCTAAGAACCAGAGTCTCTGACTTGACTGATCAAAGTTCATCACGTGCATTGAAGCCACCTACTTGGCAGATGTAGTGAAAAGCTACATAGATCTGGGCCCAGGACAGGATGCTGGGGCGTGGGAGGGGAAGAAAGCAGGTGCTAACTATATAGATAGCATGCCTATCAGAGCAGTTTTTACGTTTCCTACTTGTCTCTCAAAACAATTTTATAGGAATCATCAAAGCAATTTTATCATAGTTTCTAGACCAGGTTTGGATGTGAGGTAGGGATTTCCACAGCTGCTTTTAGTTTGAAGGAAATCTGATAAGATGATGCAAAAGTCCTTCAGAAACGTGTAATCCTACACACGTTTATTGCTTAACGTGTTTCAAATTTCTTCCATGCACATCTTTATTAGATCTTCACGGCAACCTATGGGATAAGCAAGACAGGTGCAAGTGCCTCCTTTGGGTGTGAGGAAACTGAGGTCTAAAGAGATGAAGAGATTTGCCCAAGGCTCATAGCAATTTATTGGTAGAGCAAAGACTAGAATTCAGATCTCTTAACTGCAGCCTATTTTCCCTATTCTGAACCATTACATCAGCATCAACAGTTATCTAATGGATTGGAACAGTGTACACAGGCAACTGAGCTACATCAAGCCACAATTTTTACTTTAACTTCAATTCCAGAGTCTTGGCCTGATTTCCCTCAAGACCCTACTTATCTTTGCCTTTAAGAAATTTATTTTTCTTGCATTATCTTTCCAGCTAAATTTTATTTAGTAACCATCAGCATCCTTTTTTTGCCTTATGCCATGTAGACTTGACCTGAAAACCTGCCAGGCTTTCATTGAGTTTAGCAATTAAAGAAGTAAAGTTTTGAGAAGCAATTAGTTGATGGGACACCAGTCATAAAATCAATCCAAATTTTTGTTGACATGTGTTTCTTTCCCCATATACCAGATTCCCGCTTGATATTAGTAAGATTGAAACTGAAATAAGTCTATTGCTGGTGGATGAATTTGTCACTTTCCTTGAAACTGGTGAACCCAAAAAGTTAGACAGTGATAGGAAAATACTGCCATTGTCTGTTAAGAAGTCTATGACATTTCAAGGCAAGAATGAATATATGGAAGAAGAAACTTGTTTCTTCTTTACTAACAAAAAGGAAAGCCTGGAAGTGAATGATATGGGTATAATTTAAAAAAAAAAGAAAAAGAAACCTTTACGTAACATTTTTGCTGGGAGAGAAGACTACGAAGCACATTTTCCAGGAAGTGTGGGCTGCAACGATTGTGTGCTCTTAACTAATCCTGAGTAAGGTGGCCACTTTGACAGTCTTCTCATGCTGCCTCTGCCACCTTCTCTGCCAGAAGATACCATTTCAACTTTAACACAGCATGATCGAAACATACAACCAACCTTCTCCCCGATCTGCGGCCACTGGACTGCCCATCAGAATGAAAATTTTTATGTATTTACTTACTATTTTTCTTATCACCCAGATGATTGGGTCAGCACTTTTTGCTGTGTATCTTCATAGAAGGTTGGACAAGGTAAGATGAACCACAAGCCTTTATTAACTAAATTTGGGGTCCTTACTAATTCATAGGTTGGTTCTACCCAAACGATGGATGATGGTAGAAACCAAATAGAAGAATGGTCTTGTGGCATAATGTTTGTTGCCTAGTGATGAAGTCTCATATTCTTGTCTCTGGTTAGGATCTTGGGATCTGGAATCAGACTGCCTGGGTTCAAATCTTGGCTCTGCCCATGCCATCTCTGTTATCCTGGGGCAAGTGCCTCAGTTTCCACATCTGAGAAATGGGGATGGCATTGGTGTCCGTTTCATAGATTAAGTGAGTTTAGCCTTGTAAAGATCTTAGAAGGGGGTCTGATACATAGTAAGCACTATGTACGCACTAGCTATAATTATTTGCTAAAATTCTGCTTTAAAAGTAAGCTATTTTTTTATGGAGACAACTTTTTTCTTTTAAATTTCCAGCTAGGCAAGAAGAGCGTCAATTTGATCTAAAATTTCATAGTGCTTCGGATTAACATAGACATGGATAAGTCCCAGAATTTGCAGTCTTTTAGTAAAAGTAGCATTCTCTGTGTAATTCTTCGCAAACACTGATTGTAGTTGCAAGATGCTCAGTTTCCCTCCGAGATGTTTTACATTTTTAAATCGTTAGACTTGCAGGAACAAAAGAGCAGAGTAACTTAGTAGGCTGTTTTGCATTCTTAGGAAAAGAAAACCATCAGGATTTATTTTGTTTTCATGAATTTTTTCACTTCCACTGAGGAGTATAATTGGCTGGTGTTGACAAAACACCAATCATAGATGTAAAGGAGAAAGTTGATTAGTTTTCTGGCTGTTCCTAAAATTCTGGATGCAGGAACTGTGGCTAGAAAGCATCTGGATGATTGCACTTTATCAGGGATACTTGAGTGTCTTCTCTAAGGATCTGGACCTAGAATTAATGTCATGAGATTTTTCTATCAGGATAAGGTGAGATAGTGAGGGTTGAAGTCATCCACTGGGTTATCCAAATTTTAGGTTTCACTGCTGAAGAAAGAGGGGGCTTCTGGTCTGGTTGGTTATTTGTGTTTGGCCTGATGTGCTCTGTCAGTCAAATGTCTGGACATAGGCCTAGCTTCTAAAGGGGCAAGAGTGACCTTGGTGGACTGATATTTACCATACTATTTACATGTGCTCTTAATGACAGCAAAAGCTGCCAGAGTAACTGAATCTTGTTTTGAATCTAAAAAATCTACTCTTAAAGCAAGAAAATGGTACAAAATTAGTTGACAATGCAAGTGAATTCTATACATTTAATTATTCTAAGACATTGGAAAATAAAATATCTTGTTACTGTGAGGATAAAAGATGATTTCTTTAAAAATGCAAATGTTTTCTACAAATACTAAAGTTAAAAGGGAGAGAGATGTAATTAGAACTCATTAACTGACACATTGCAAATTAACTTCTTTTTATAAAGCACTGCATCACAAACACTAAAATGAAGTGGGCAAATTAGCTCTGCAGAAAACTATTTTCTAGGCTGATGTTTATAATGACCAATCATTACTGAAGCAATGAGAAATGTGACAATTACAGAATATTGCTGCTATAGTATGTTGAAAAAAATACGCATTTTGTAATGAACATTTAGTAGAATAGCTCTGATTTCTACCTGGAGTTTCTGATAACATGACATCTTAATTGGTGGCTTTTATAGATTTTTAAACTGCAAATACAAAATAGCAATCAGCCAATATAATAACTTATTATTCCCTATTTGTGCCTGAAAGTCCTCCTCTTGTTGATGCCATGGAAATGAATGTAGAGACAGATATCATTAGCTGTATTCTCCTTCCGAATGACATTTATCATATCCTTGTTATTTCAAAATAGATAGAAGATGAAAGGAATCTTCATGAAGATTTTGTATTCATGAAAACGATACAGAGATGCAACACAGGAGAAAGATCCTTATCCTTACTGAACTGTGAGGAGATTAAAAGCCAGTTTGAAGGCTTTGTGAAGGTAAGGAGCTTAGTTGCTGGTAAAAGTGTCATTGAAATGTTCTACTACATTTTCTAGATTGGGAAACTGACAATGCCAATGTTTAAAGATTGGTTACACGGACACACACACACACACATGCATATATACACTCATACATGGGTGTGTGTGTGTGTGTTAAAAAAAAAAAAAAAACAAAGACACTCTCTGGGGAAAATACACCCTTAGGGGCACAGTCAAACATATCTGTGAGCTTACATATGCAGCTACCACTAGGCAAAATGATAAAGTCCACGAAGCCTGGTTTTTGCATTTCTGTGTCTCCCCATCCAAACCTTGATGCTCTCCCACTGGGGACCCATGGTCTGATTCCCATTTCCCAGGGAAGCAATAGCCATCAACAGCTGCCGTGGCAGCAGGCCACAAGTGAAGGAACTCCTGCAGACTGGTAACAGTCTATAGTGCTTCTCTGATGATGGAATTTTAGATGTCCTGACAGTAAGATCTTTCCCTTTTACTGGGGAGAGAGGTGCGGGGAGTAAATAATAGACATTCTCAGTGCCGCTCAAACCAGGTTCTATATAATATCACTTGCTCATGAAGCCCACCCACTCTATGACTGGTCATGACCAGAGGCACAGAGGGTTCAAAGCCTTTTAGCCCACCAGGCTGGTAGTCAGCATGAAGTCACTGCAGTGACTATGGCTTATAACAGATACCTAAAACAAGAATTTTTACAACCTTTACATTAATTCCATCGTCACAGACATGGGGTCTAGGGGCTCTTTCTCCTGAGGCAGAACATCAAGATTTCTTTCTGCCTACGTCCCTCTCAGAACACTGAGTCAAATACCCTTGGGCCTCGGCTCACTTAGGGGTCATTTCTAGGAGGCAGCACTCCACATTGACGACAGTTCTGGGCCAGATGGGTGGGTATCTGGGTAAACCAACAGGAATTAGTTCTCAAATATAGATTATGTGTAATTTAATGCAGGCGTAAAATGTTTAAGATCTTATTTCTGATCTTATTCCTCCCCTCCTGTACTGTCACCGAGGTGTCATTTTAATTCATTAGTGAAGACTCTAACAGCTTATTCCTAAGTCACCTACGGAGATCAGAATGCAGCTCAAATCCGCTGCTCGCTTTCAGGTTCTTTACACTAATCTAGGCTTTAGATGAAACTCCTAAACCCTTTCTTTGCAAGACTGGCCAGCTAGGAAAACGATTTGAGTTTCTTAGGTTCTTCGAGGATTTGGGCCAGTATTACAGAGTATTGGAAGGTGTTACGAGATTAAATGTGAATAAAGGCACTTTCAAAACAATGGTTAATAATCCAAATAACAGACTGAATGTGCTTGGCTGTGTGACTTTGAGTAAATAACTTCACCTTTCTGGGCCTCAGTTTTGTCATCTATAACATGAGAAGACAGATTATCCGTAAGGGCACTACTAGCTCTGACATTCTATAATTATGTGATAAGCCTTCAGTTCCCTCCAATGGCAGTGAGAGTGGCTTGTCAGTCCCCCTCGTTTCTTACGGAGACTTTTACAGTTGAATTGTCAATTCCTCACATCAATATTTCAGGTTGGATATGTACGTAAAGCTCCCAAAATCAGCTACCAAGGATAGGAGTAAGGAAAAGAGTCAGTTTGGCCTCCCTGTTTATGCTTGTATGAAAAAAGTGACAGCTCCAATGTTTCATATTCTTAAAAGGCAGATCTTCTCAGGCATGTCAGCCAGGGCCCCAGGAATCTCCTCCTTACACACAACTAAGGAGGCCCCTTGTCTCTACTGCAGCAGGTGTGGAACCCTGGTCAACACCAGCTATACCTAAGATTATGCACAACGAGTAGATACAAAGTCCTCCAGCTACCCAATCCTCCCCCAATGACGGATCCCCTTTCCAATACAGTTTCCCCCAAATTGCTCACTCTAAAACAATATTTGAGATTTTGAAAAAACTCAATAGGCCAATTATAGAATAGCTCCAGATTGGATTCATATTTTCTCAGCTAATGTTAGCAGGCTTTCTTTCCGGGCCACAATCTGGCCGCACCTAAGCAACCTAAAGTTTGAATTTGGGGTCTTTGAATCACCCTAGGGCTTGATGAGGTCTTAGAAGTCATCAGATCCAATTCTCAATCCACAACTTCAGGCTTCTCTCCACCTCCTGACTAAGTGGTCATCCAATCTCTGTTTGAACATCTCTAATGACAAGGAACTCATTATCTCTGGAGGCAGGTAGCACCAATCTGTCATTTTGGGGAAAAGATGGTATTCAGGGCTCAAGTGAGGGTAAGCAGAGGTATTATTTTGAGTAGTATAATTTCATATTAAAACTTACAACCCACCCCACCTCTGCTAGAATATTCAGTTCCAGGATTATTTGCCCACCAATGCCTGCGATGCCTTTGAGAGAGTCAAAGCGTTTATATATCAAGTTAAAGGGCAACCTGTCCATACCTGCCATGTGGAACTCCCACTAAGAGAGAAATAACTCATTCTGGATTTTCTGAAAGTCCACTTTAAAAAGTATTTCAGTTGAGGTGGGGAGTGAAGCAAGAAAAAAAAGGCTCTGGGGAGTGTGGCTGGGGGAAGTTCACGGAAAGGCTAGGCTGGGCTCATGAAACACAAGCTTTGCTGACTTCATGTTTTCATCTTGGCCAGGCTTCAACACCAATGCAACAACTTAGCCTAAAAGTATCTCAACCTTGATCACCACACTCTACTTTTTGAAAAGACACTAAATAGTCATTTGTTTACTTGTGATCTCACAAACATTTTCCTGTCACCACATCTTCATAGCGCTGCGTTTCAGCTCAAATGGAAAGTTGAAGCTCTGGGGCCCATGTGAGCGTTCTGAGGCTCAGGTTCCCCTGGAGGCTCTGTGAACTACGCCCTTAAATCTGGCCACTGAGCTGAGCCTACAGCCAGCACTCAACAGTGACAACACAAACTCCTTCTCAGGGAGGAAAGAAAAGGAAGGGTCCTGTAGACAACTGATTCCAGGAGTTGGAAGGAGCACAGGACTGTGATTTCATAAGATGTGAAAATACTACTGTCTTCTTCCCTTGTGTTCAGAGGATAGAGAGATGGAATAAGCTAAGCCCAGCCTATGAATGTCATCTTACAGTTTCCACTCTTGGTTTAAACCTCAGCTTCTTTGGGTGACCTCATACTGACCAGTTAAGCCCTCCAGGCCTTTTGTTCAGTCTCTTTAAAATGGCAGCAATAGCCTTTATTATCTTCCAACCTGTGTTGATGGAAGTTCTTGTTAGCTTCTTTAAATACCTCTAGGCTTCCTTCAGCTTATAAGTGTTGCTTCAAGAAGTGCTGCATTTGCCTTTGAACATCAGCACCATTGGGAGATGACCTGTGTTTCCTAAATGCTGATTATTCTAAATAAATACAGTTCACCTATCAACAAGAGAATCTCTTCAGTCCATTGAAAGGGATAGAAAAATTAAAAATGTCTGAGGGTCTTTTCATAGTCTGGCATTTCTCTCCCAAGGTCAAACTTACTATTATCTTTTCCTACAGGATTTCTGACCAAATTTATTCTAATAGATACACACCATGCTTTATGTTTAATAACATTCCATATGCCAGTTCCCAGGGTAGAATCATCTCCCCATTCAACATTATTTGTCAATATCTGTCAAAGCCAAGGAGGTTGGGGTCATAGGAAGGGTCAGGATCACAGCCTCTGGTCTGGAGAGAACACTGGAATGGAGATAATAAGGCCTGGATTTTACTTCCAGATTCTTCCCTGGCTTTCTGGGTTGTCGGCTCGTCTGTCAGATCCATGGACTCCGAATTGGCAGGATGGAATTAATGACAGGATCTGAGTGTATATTATAATCCTCACCAGAAACAGACAACAGAGTAATGACAGATGCAAAACGAATGATAACTTTAAAACCCCACAGCAGAACCCCTGTCAAAATGACCTCTTGCAATGATTCTTATTTTAGGATATAATGCTAAACAAAGAGGAGAAGAAGAAAGAAAACAGCTTTGAAATGCAAAAAGGTAGGTTTGCTATTTACTAATTTCTATGAATGCCTAAAAACTAAAAGGAAGCTTTAGGCTGATCATATTGAACAACCCAGTGTTGTTGCATCAGGGAACTTTTAGCCCTGGAAATAAAACAGGAACACAATTGTCAAATTGACACCTTCTCTGGTCCCTGTGATTTGGAAAGACTTTGTACATATATATTTATGAAGAAAGGATATGTTCCTTTAATGCCAATGATACCAAATCTGAAGAAATCCCATTATGTTCAGTACCTTAATAGAAGCAACCATATAGCCTGGTACCACCTACAGTGGAATGAGAAGACAGGAAAGTCATCATTTGGTAACAGTGGCATTCATCACTCACTGATAACAGTTTTTCATGGGGCACAGTGACCGGTGGAGCCCCTGGGATCAAGGAGTGACAATGTCACAGTGTTCTATTATTTGCCCTGTTCTTAAAGTCAGAGCATCCTGAACATCTCAGGGTTGGAAGAGACCTTGACAGTTCTCAAATCCAGCACCATCCCCACAACAAAAATCTCCTTCACAATAGCACTGACCATCCAGCCTCTGATCAAACATGTCTAGGAATGAGGCACCTTCCACCTCATAAGGCAGCCTGATCCATCTTTGAATGGCTCTAATAATACTAAGATTACTATACTACTCGAGAGAAGTCTTTCCTCTTCAAGTCAAACTTTGTTCCTATAATCTCCACTCACTGGTCCCAGTTCTACTCTTTGAGGCCATAGTAAACAAAGTATAATTGCTCTCCTACCCAGCAGCTGTCCAGATATGGAAGACAGCAATCATGGCCACCAAGCCTTGATTGAGCTTTTTCTTCTCCAGGCTAAAGATCCCTGATGTCTTCCACTGTTTCTCCTATGACCCTTTCCAGGCCCTTTCCTCTGCCACACACCTCCTTTTCATGGACACACTAACTTTTTCGTGTTCTTTTAGAATTTGATTCCGCCAACCAATACAATAATGCCTGAAGTAACTTCAGCAGCAGATTATGGGAAAGAGCGGGTGTTGTTAGAGAGAATATTATATCACAAAGTGGGTGAACACGATGTTATGGCTTCTGCAAACTTAATACACACAAAAACATACACACACACAGAGATAGAGATACTATTTTCTGAGGCAAAGAGAGTACTCAGAACTTGCCTTAACTATTGTTCTGGATACTAAATGGTCATCTGACTTCCATGAAGGTTTTATCTTCAGAATGACTGCAAGATATGTTGAGTAATAGTACCATGCTGTCTGTTAATTACAGAGAAATCTGAGGAAACAGTTTATGCAGATGCTGTCTAGAAGTCTTCAGGAAAATTATAACATTAACCAAACTTGTCATTTAAGTCATGCAATTTAACTCAACATTTATAGGGCACTTACAAAGTGCCCAACATCAGGCTCATACTGGACAAAAAGAAACTTCCACACAGCCTCTGCCCTTAGAAGATTGGGACATCTCATTAGGGAGCAGGGCTTTAACGCAAGAAATAATTAAAGATAGATTCAATAGTTTGGCCAGTTGCTTGACCAAATCAGAAACCATAAGAATCTTACTAAGCGTACAGACTTTGGAGCCCACTAAAATCCCCAGTGTATGGAGTTGTTCCTAAAAGCAACATTCACGGTATGTTTAATGAAGACCAGCGTTTTTAGCCTGTGTCAATCTATGCAAAATGGAATCGAGTATTGATCAACTATTAGGAGAATGAGATCAATGGAAACAGCCAATTCAATTACTCAGATATTAGAAACCAACTTTTCCTTCAGTGGGAGAGATTTCAGATCATTTTATCTTTCCTTTTACATAATCTATTTTTGCACAGTCTCTATTACACAGTTGTACAACTGGACTGAATAGTTTTGTGGGCAGTTTTTGCATTATTTTAGCCCGACAGTTTGTTTTTTATTTCATTTCAGGTGATCAGAATCCTCAAATTGCGGCACATGTCATAAGTGAGGCCAGTAGTAAAACAACATCTGGTAAGTCACACAGCATCTGAGTGGTAGCCACCCACGGGGAAAGGCTGGGATGCCGAAGTCATGTTACCTAATGGTTAAACTCCTCTTTTCTCCTGGGACCCAATTTACAAACCTACCCCTACACTTCTCCTATTCCTTTCTTTGTCTTCAAAGTGAGTTCAAATGCACAGATGGGACTTAGAGGGACAAAAGGAGGTGGAATGCAATCTCGATGTTCTCATTATGTTCTTGTTCAGTGGCTGATTCTAAATGATGAATTACTGGGTGGGTGGAGGGACCATTATTCTGACAACATAGAAGAAATGGCAGGTAGTGACCTCCTGACTGGGAGCATCCCTCCTCCTAACCCCTCTTCACTGTGTGGAAATGGGCCTTGTGGGGTATTTCCTGCCATCTGTCAATCCCTGTATGATTAAGCTCAGCCTCACTGAGGCCAACCTCAGGGAAATTAAAGGTAAAATCATTCTGTAAAGATCAATAGGTCCCAAGACGTTACATTTTCCAATGAAGTAACAACAGACGACATATTGTGATCTTTTCAACTCTGAACGATTTTATTTCCACATACGTTCTGCCTCCATTCTAGCCTTTAGATATTTTTTCCCAAATGTTCACCTTGCAATAACTGGTGCCGGAGAATATGTCGTATCTGATAAATGGATGGAAACATGCACACTAACATAAAGTCCCCCATCAACATAAAGGCAAGAGCGTCAGAGGAGTCTTTCAAAACTTCAGCAGAGTACTCCGGAATGGAGTTCTAAACAGTACATGTGTGTGTGTGCATGTGTGTATGTGTGTGACAGAGAGAGAAAGAGAGACAGAGAGACAGAAAAGACACCACTTCATCTCTGAAGTGGCTTGGGCTTCCCAGTAAGTGTAACACATGGACAGTTATCATTATCGTGGATCATGGTACCAAAGTAAGAGCACTGAATAGGGAGTTTTTGAACGCTGGGATTCAAGGACCATGACCACCGCTTGCTGGGTGACCTTGAGCAAGACCCTTTACCCATGCGGCAGTTTTCTACTTCACCTACTTTACAGGGTGACTTTGAGCATCAAATCAGCTAATGTGGCCGAAAGTAGCTGTAAGGTGACACTACTTAGTTTACTTCACCATGGCTTAGATGTCAAAAGAGTGACATAAAGCCCCTCATTAATACCAGTTAGTTACACAATATTTAATAATTTTGTCAAGTACCCCTTCTCTCTTCTGGATCAGATGACAACAACAGAGCAATCTCCTAGAAGAATAGCTTCCCACTGGTCTTTTTTCACCTGTATCTAAACCCTTGCTCTTGGATATATTTCATAGAGCTCAGATTCTCCCAAAAGGCTCATAATGGGTATCAGTCCTACAATATCTTACAGTCTGCATCACAATAGATTTCCAGGGGATCAGATGGGAAAACAGTAACATTCCACCCTCACCCCAGTCCCAAACTTCTTCTTCCTACCTAGCCATGCTGCTAAAATCTTGCCCTACATCCCATAGCAAGTACTAAAATTAGGTGAGGACGTACCAAAGTAAACTTACTGAACTAAAAGATTGAGAACCTGCCCTTTTTTTCTCAATAAAATGGTTCAAAAGAGCAAACATTCTAATGAAGCATTGTTTCTGGAGTGGTCTGGAGGGCCCAGATCTGTCAGGCATTTTAGGATGTCTCTCTGTTAGTAAAGGGTGCGCCAAGCACGTGGGATCTTGTGCCCTGATAGACCTAAGACTATTGAATACGAATTACTTTTTTAAAAGCTCAAGGAAGCAAACACATCAGTACTTTCACTTTTCCTCACCCCTCACCCCCATCAGTCAGTCTAGCTTTCTGTGGGAGCTGAGATTTGAAGCCGGGTGCACACACTTCTTTGAACCCACTCAACATCTCAGCCGAGAAAATGGCACACTGTTGGTGGGTACTCTGGCTTAGCCACAAGAATACTGGTACTTTCAAGTTGGTGGCACCCACTACAATGGGAGATCAAAACATACCGTGAAATGAGCACACAGTTTATTTTCATACTTCCTTGCCTAATTTTAGTCCTTGCTGGGGGAGGCAGATCAGGTTTGCAACAGCATGATCAGGTAGGAAGAAATGGGGTCTTTTCTCTGTGCTGAGGCTGAGCTAGGTAGACTGACAACTCTTTGACTTTGTAAAATTCAAGGCAAGTAAGGTATTCATGGTAATATTAGTAAACATTTGGTCTGAGTAACTTGGTATGTATAATTTATGATGTCAAATTTTGAAATCATTTGTGCCTTCTTAAGTTCAAGGCAAATTGGCTATAAGAACTCTAACAAGAGAAAGAAACTCACTGTGATCTCTTACTTTATTTAATCTTCATAAGTCTCTGAAATATGCTCCAATATGAGCCCAGTGTTGCAGATGAGGAACTGAAACTCAGGGAGATTTAGAGGCTTGCCCAAGCTTAAATAGAGCCTGGATTGGAACATGGCTCTGTCTGACTCTGAAGCCCATGGAAGGGGCCTTGAGAATCCATTCCTATACAAAGCCAGTATCCAACATTAAACTATATTTTTTGTCAGAATGTGAACCATGCTCTGCTTCACCTCACCACAAACTTTCCCTTTCTTTGTAACAGTACTACAGTGGGCTGAAAAAGGATACTACACCATGAGCAACAACTTGGTAACCCTGGAAAATGGGAAACAGCTGACCGTTAAAAGACAAGGACTCTATTATATCTATGCCCAAGTCACCTTCTGTTCCAATCGGGAAGCTTCGAGTCAAGCTCCATTTATAGCCAGCCTCTGCCTAAAGGCCCCTGGTAGATTCGAGAGAATCTTACTGAGAGCTGCAAATACCCACAGTTCCGCCAAACCTTGCGGGCAACAATCCATTCACTTGGGAGGAGTATTTGAATTGCAACCAGGTGCTTCGGTGTTTGTCAATGTGACTGATCCAAGCCAAGTGAGCCACGGCACTGGCTTCACGTCCTTTGGCTTACTCAAACTCTGAACAGTGTCACCTTGCAGGCTGTGGTGGAGCTGACACTGGCAGTCTTCATAATACAGCACAGCAGTTAAGCCCACCCCCTGTTAACTGCCTATTTATAACCCTAGGATCCTCCTTATGGAGAGCTATTTATTATACACTCCAAGGCATGTAGAACTGTAATAAGTGAATTACAGGTCACATGAAACCAAAACGGGCCCTGCTCCGTAAGAGCTTATATATCTGAAGCAGCAACCCCACGGATGCAGACATCCAGAGAGTCCTATGAAAAGACAAGGCCATTACGCACACGTTGAATTCTGAGTAAACAGCAGATAATTTGCCAAGTTCAGTTTCGTTTCTTTGCGTGCAGTGTCTTTCCATGGATAATGCATTTGATTTATCAGTGAAGATGCAGAAGGGAAATGGGTAGCCTCAGCTCACATTCAGTTATGGTTGACTCTGGGTTCCTGTGGCCTTGTTGGAGGGGGCCAAGCTTTAGAACGTCTAACACAGCGGAGAACCGAAAAACCCCACCCTGCCACCCACTCGGACAGTTATTCATTCTCTTTCCATCTCTCTCTCTCCATCTCTCTCTTTCAGTCTCTCTCTCTCTCTCTCTCTCAACCTCTTTTCTTCCAATCTCTCTTTCTCAATCTCTCTGTCTCCCTCTGTTAGTCTTTTCTCTCCCCCAGTCTCTCTTCTCAATCCCTCTTTCTGTCTAACACACACATACACACACACACACACACACACACACACAGTCAGGTCGTTGCTAGTCAGTTCTCTTCTTTCCACCCTGTCCCTATCTCTACCACTATAGATGGGGGTGAGGAGTAGGGAGTGCAGCCCTGAGCCTGCCCACTCCTCATCACGAAATGACTGTATTTAAAGGAAATCTATTGTATCTACCTGCAGTCTCCATTGTTTCCAGAGTGAACTTGTAATTATCTTGTTATTTATTTTTTGAATAATAAAGACCTCTTAACATTATCGTTGTTGTTTGAGTACCTAAAGCTCCCAGTCAGGTTGGGAAAAGAGGAAGCACTTGGAGGGAATTTCCCCAACCTTTGTGATGTTTTCATAAACTTTGTTCTCAAGCTACTTATATTATAAAATATCTTGGTGGCAGCACGGTTTCTGGAAGTCTGTGACAGCCTTTGATGGATGATGTGCTAGCCTATTCAGTGAAAAGCAATCTAGGTCTTTATTTCCAGCTTCTTCTGAAAAAGTTGCAGGAGATTGATAGAACATTTTCTAATTAATCACAGCCAAGTGAGGCTGGAGGGGGTCCTTAAATGAGAAGTAGTGGCATAGCTTATTAATAGCTGTCTAGGTGGTTCCACTTAGACAAGAGGAAATGGAGCTGGGAAAATCTGAGGCGAAGTATTGGTCCCCCAGTCTTCCACTGAAGTCAATGGAGCCATTTCTTGTCACCTCTAATAGAGGAATTTTTCATGTAAGAAACCCAGAGTGGAGTGTTCATCTTTACTGGGTAAGTCCTACATGCTCACTGTTGGTTATCTCCCTGGGTTCATGGTTTGAACTTAGCAGCACCTTCGAGCCACTAATGCCATGCTTTTTGTTCTCAACTGTCTCCTAGAATTTGCCTGCATCTCCAAAGGGTGGACCTAGTCCTCAAACCTAATACATTCCAACAGAACTCTTAACATTTCCCCCCACACAATGGGATCTGTGTTCAATGTTTCTCATTCCAGTGAATGGTGTCTTCATGTACCCTGTTTTTCAAGTCAGAAACTGGCTTGACTTCACTCTCATCACCCCCATGTTCAATCCCTCCAGCCTATACTCATCAACCCTATCTCTTAAGTAGTCCTTGAGTTAATCTACTTCTTTCTATCTCTACTATTGCTATCCTAGTCCCAACTATCACCATCTCTCTTCTGGAATAGTACGACAGCCTCCTAGATTCCCTGCCTCCACTCTTGCTCCCTTCCATCCATTCTCCATGCACAGCCAGTCCCCTGCTTCTTATGAATCTTGTGATAAAGACCAAAATAATCCATTTCATCTCCTGCTGCCACCTCTCTCGGTCTATTAAGTTCTAGCCCTCAGTTCCTCTAAGCAAGGTTACAAATGCTTTCCTACCTTAGGGCCCTGGAATGCTGTTTTCTCTTCTTGCAAGACCCATTTCTCTCCCCTACTGCACCCTGCACTTAGCAAGTGCTTCACAGCACTTATCATGGTTGAAGTTTTCCCTACTACACTGTGAGCTTCTTGAGGACCAAGACCTTGTCCCGTTCACCATGATACCTTCAGCGTCTACCACAGGACCCAGCATTGAATTGGCCCTTTATTTGGTGCATGAAGGAATAAATGAATGAATAAATACAGCTGCTTATAACTCATTAACCCAGGAAATAATTCCGTGTGTTGGCTGAGGCAAAAATTTGCAACACTGAAAGGATCCTTATTGTGTCAAAAATATCTAGATGATAAAAATGCACTCATGGAGCAAAAAATAACTGAGAATTGTGCTGTAGCTAAAAATAAATAATGTTTTTATTATATATTTCATGATAATTTGCAAACTAATATGTTTGTCCCAAACTTCAATTGAACATTTTCAGCATTTTCCTATAAATGAAAAAGACTCGAGTACATTTCTGATCTACCTGTAATAGTCTGGTCATAAATTATCTAACTTAGTTCCATTTTTATAATCATGTGACTTCTGCCTTCTATCTAAGGGGGAGGGTGGGAATGTTTGAAATACCCAATAATTTTTATTTCTAGGTAAAGAGAAAATAAACAAAGGATAAAATATTACTGCCTCTGTTACTTGATGATTAGCAAATGACCGCAAAATGCAAACAGTGTGCTCTAGCAAGCTGTCAGAACAGGGCGCCCCCACTTAAACGGAAATGACATGCAACTTTTGGGCTTCAGCAGGGAATACATTCTGTGCTACATTCAACTATTTTCACAGGGTCCAATGCCACTGTGTTGGGAACTGCACTGCTTTAGACTTTTAAAGTAGTCTGAAGTACTTTGAGACACAGAAACATGGAACTAAGTATGATTTTTATGTTCTTTTTCTCTGTGAACCACATCCCCATTAAAACAAAAAAAACAAAACCAGAAATGCTCATTGTAGTGTAGTAATTAAATCTGGAGTCAGACAGATATAGTCTTAATCTAGGCTCCACTATTAACCAGCTTTATAAGTACAGGCAAGTCATTTCACCTCCTCTAGTCCTCAGTGTCTTCATCTGTAAAGTGGGAATAAAAAGAAGACATGCTGGGCCAGGCATGGTGGCTGACGCCTGTAATCCCAACACTTTGGGAGGCCAAGGCAGGTGGATCACTTGCAGTCAGGAGTTCGAGACTAGCCTGGCCAACATAGCAAGACCCTATCTCTACTAAAAATACAAAAATTAGCCCAGCATGGTGGCATTTGCCTGTAATCTCAGCTACGTGGGAGGCTAAGGCAGGAGAATCACTTGTACCCGGGAGAGGGAGGTTGCAGTGAGCCGAGATGGCGCCAGTGCACTCCAGCCTGGGCGACAAAGCAAGACTGCATTTCAAAAAAAAAAAATTTATAAAGATTCAGTGAGATTGTCCACAGAAAGTCCCCAGCAGAATCTGTTCTCTGGAGAAGATCACCATGTAAGAAGCACTAAGGTGGGTCTCTACATGGTCCCCAGCACACCTGTCTGCATTCGGTGGTGCAAGTGGACAGGGTGCCATCTTAAATGGTTGAAACCTCTGAGACCAAAGAGAATGCCTGGCAACCCAGGTATACATGAGAGCCCTTGCTCATGTACTAGATCAAAGACCACACCCAATGTGAAGCAAAGTGAAACCAAAAAAAAGAAAGAAAGAAAGAAAAAGCAAACATTACAGTAGACCTGTGGATAGCAAAGACCCTTTTTTTATGGTATAGTTTTATTGTCAAAAACTGTTAAGCGCAGGGGGCTTGGAGTTGCCAAATTTTTCGGTAGGTTTGAGAAGATATATATGTGTGTTTGTGTGTATGCGTATATATATATATATGGACGGATTCTTACTCTGTCTCCAGGCTGGAGTGCAATGGCGTGATCTCTGCTCACTGCAACCTCTGCCTCCTGGGTTCAAGCGATTCCCCTGCCTCAGCCTCCCGAGTAGCTGGGGCTACAGGTGCTAATTTTTCACGCCCAGCTAATTTTTTTTTTTTTTTTGTATTTTAGTAGAGATGGGGTTTCACCATGTTGGCCAGAATGGCCTCGATCTCCTGACCTCGTAATCCACCCACCCCAGCCTCCCAAAGTGCTGGGATTACAGGCGTGAGCCACCATGCCCAGCCGAAGTTCTATATTTAGGAATGTTTCTTTAAAAGACGATGACCATTGATTCCCAGTCTAAGGGGCATCAGCACACAAACTTCCCCCTTCCATATTACACTTTCGCACTCCTCTGAGTCATTCTTCAAGCAATTCAGCAACTTTCAGGAAAACTAGCTAAATATGTAGTTATTTTTCCCTGCCCCACTCCTGCAGTTCCACTGAGTTATCTATAAGGTAGCTGCATCCATGGGTCTGGAGATTAGGAGAAAAGTCAGAATGGAAAACTGTGGACATTGATAAATGAAGTTATGGGGGTAGTCAAGGTTGTCCAGGAATAGTCTACACATTGGAAGAGATGAAGAAAAGAGGATCAGCAATGTTCAGGGGACAGCCAAATGAGGCAGGTCCAGCAAAGGAGACTGGGGGATGACTGAATGAATGCCAAGAAAGTGTGGGCTCATGAAAAGCAAGGAAGGAGAGATTTATCAAGAAGGCAAGGGTCAAATACTGCAGAGACGTCAAGATGAGGATCAAAAAGCCCATGGATTTGTCAATTATAAACTTAATGGTGACTTCACAAAGGTGGATGGCTGAGGTAGGAACCTTAGCATGAACCAAGTGCACAGGAGGATATGTGACAGAGACAGCATGAGTCCGACAGGCAGACAGACTAGGGTTTCAAATCCCAGCTCCACCATGTACTATCATGTTACTCAACATCTCTGTGCCTCTGTTCATTTATAAGTGGAGATGACAATAGTAAATACTTAATAAGGTTGTTGTGAGGCTTATATGAGCTTAATGGTGTAAACCAGTAGTACAGTGCCTAGCACACATGAGGTGCCATGTTCTATCTATTGGCTCAGAGCAGGAATCATAAACCACTGAAGGTATCTCATGCAGGAAGATAATTAGTTGTCTACAAAACCACCGGGCTACAGAAGTGGAAGTAGGGGGAAGTCAGGAGGCTGCCACTGGACTAATGGCTTCAAGGTCCTATCATTGCAGTTGTGATCCACATGTTAGGAGGCTGCTGCCACCACTACAGTCTCTCACTCACAAAGCTGTAAATAGACACACTGGAATGTGGAGTACAAAAGCCACAAACACATCTTTGGAATCGCCTGCTGGCCACCAAACCCCAAGAAGATAGCCTCTGCCCAACTTAAGCCTTCCAAATTTTGTTGGCAAAAGTGAACATGTATCTGAATCCACATTTTATCCAGAACCCTAGCTGGAAGGGAGTCTGGGAAATGGATTTTTCAGTCTTTATGTTTTTGGAAAGAAACAGAAAAGGGGTAGGAATGCATGTGGAGCAGCAGATAATTTCCACCTCATCAATCTTTAAGTGGAACGAATATTTTCATCCTGAGTGCTGACACCAGCAGTCCAACTGTGGTCAAAATATAGGATTATCACTGATTGACAAAATCCTGCCAAATTCAAAGAGGAATCAGGACAGGAATAAATATCAAGGGATAAACCTGAGCAGGAAAATATATTTTTCTCTAATATTGAAAAGCAGGTCGAGCACGGTGGCTCAAGCCTGTAATCCCAGCACTTTGGGAGGCCGAGACGGGCGGATCACAAGGTCAGGAGATCGAGACCATCCTGGGTAACACGGTGAAACCCCGTCTCTACTGAAAAATACAAAACACTAGCCGGGCGAGGTGGCGGGCGCCTGTAGTCCCAGCTACTCGGGAGGCTGAGGCAGGAGAATGGCATGAACCCGGGAGGCAGAGCTTGCAGTGAGCTGAGATCCGGCCACTGCCCTCCAGCCTGGGCGACAGAGCGAGACTCCGTCTCAAAAAAAAAAAAAAAAAAAAAAAAAAAAAAAAGAAAAGCAGATGGTGAGCAGGGATATAGTTTATAGGTTTATAGGTTTGGGCCAGAAAAAGAGAGGTACAGAAGTTAAGGAAGGTTCTATCTCAGGCCATGTATTATCTCTGTAAAGTTGGGAGCAAATGTCATCTGCCCTGAGTGAAAAAGGCTGAGACTGGCTAGAGGGCTTGGTGAGAGCAGACTAGCTAATGAGGGAAATGAGAGAGGAAGCTGACACAGCACAAGAAATCTTTCTGCACACCGGCTAGCAAAAAAAGAAGAAAAAGACTTATTTTTATAAAGCACTGTTTATTTTTATGTATTGAAAATGTCCGTTTTAAAAGTCTTCAAAATAAAAACAAGTTAGAAAATTTGAGCTTGTGTTAAGAAGGGACAGGACAGAAAAGGAATCGAAAGGCCTCTACGGGCAGCAGTTTAATTACAGGGCAACAGGAACCCATTTATAGAGTACTGTAAACAACACAACTATGGCGACACTGCTCTCAGGTTAACATGGCTTCATTTCCTTTATATTATTGTTTAGTGTGTAAGCATGGTTACCACTCTGCACAAGCTTTGCTACCCAGAGTACCGAGGGCCCCTCATCGGAAGGGCCCAGTCCCCAAAACATGCATATGTACACATCACTATAAAATGAAGACCTTTCAATATTTTCAGCAATCAACTAAAGTATTTCATAATCACAAAAATGTTTCCTACAGATGCAGTTTGCACATTTATTGCAAGCCATTGACTAACCACAGAATGGGCAGATGTGAAGATCTGTGTTGATGTTGTTATTGGTGGTGGTAGTAGTGATGATGTTTTTCATTTTTAAGTGAAGGATGTTATATCTAAATGGCTGTGCTAAAAAACAGAACAACAGTCATTCCTAGAAATTTCTTTACTCTTCAGCTTCCAAACACGGCTGTGTGTGGTTGGCTGATGTTGGACTGCAAGAATAGTCCATTTCCTGTGGATGGTGTAATTTCTGCTGTGCAGCAAGCAGACAACAGCCCTGTACCACATAGCTATGGGACCTTGAGAGTCTCAGTACCAAAAATAAAAAGGGCTCCTCAGCAAGCTGGGGGTTTCAAACTTCAAGTTTTGCTTTTTCAGAGACAGGGGTGTCTCTCTGTTACCCAGGTTGGAGTGCAGTGGTGTCATCACAGCTCACTGCAGCCTTGACCTCCTGGGCTCAAATGATCCTCCCACCTCAGCCTCCTGAGTAGCTGGGACCACAGGTGTGGGCCACCATGCCTGGCTTCAAGTTTGGTTTTTAAACATTTGCAAAACCCACATTTATAGGCATCCATCAAATATATTATAAAGGCAATTTTGATCAGCCCTTTGGCCTCACTTTCCAGTGACCTCCCCCATCTCGCCAAATTTCTCTTGTCTTTGGGGAAGAGAGGGGTGAGTGGCACTGAGCCTTAGGGCAACTTTCAATGGTGCTGAATTTGGATGTGTGCTGTTCTGTGACTGTCTTCTAAACCTGGTTTCTCACGGTTCTAGTTTCTGGGATAAAGCGGATGGTGTGATTCAATGAGCAACTTGAGTTAATCAGTCCAAATAATCCAGCACACAGCTACTAGAGGGGCCCTTTTGTTCTGGATGTACAAATTGGACCAGAAGCATATTTCTGCAAATACTGCTTAGAGTCCCACCCAAAGAGGCCAATGAATATTACAACTTCTCACAGCATAATGAGAGAGTAATAAAGTGAATGAAAACTGTCTACTAGGGCACAATATCTCCTTAATGCAGATTGTTTTGAAGGATAAAAGGTCACAGTTTGAATATGCAACGTACATAAAGTAACTGCTCACAGTCTAACTACATTTTTTTAAAAGTAAGCAAAGCACATACATACTAGTTTACACACCACTTGGTACAGCTGGCTAAAAGCACTGGGGAAATAGAAAACTTACACACTAGGCAGAAGATGAGGGAAAGAAACTATCATGCAATGGGAAAAGGCGGTCAACTCTGCTACTGAAAGGGAGGATTGTCCAGTAGAATTTGCTGATGGATTTGATGTTGGTGTGGGTGACCAGAGCTTCTGCCCCCCTGAGTTACAGTTTACATGACACAAAAGGGATAAGGGTACTACAGTTTTCTTGGTCTTAGAGACAACATAGGGCAGTAATTTTAAAACCTGTGATTGAGGGGAGGCATGTGATGGTCTAAGGAAGGGCAGCTGGATCACTGGGCAGATGTGTTTGTCTTTCATCCTACTCTAGCCATAGTCTGGAATATTTGCCTTCAGTAAATTAAGTACTAAGAGGCTTGCAGGTACAGGAAAGCACTGGGGGAAAATTGGGTTCACATTTAATAAGCCTTGGCCAGCTGCTTTGCAAGGGCAGCCAGCCCAAAGAATGTGACCTGAGGGCAATGGCTGTTGCAGAGGCACTGTGAACTGAAGGCAATCTGAAGACCTTTTAAGTAACTGGCCTGTGTTCCCTTTCTCTGTCTCACTGAATGGAAAAGACTCTGGGGCCATTTCTACCACCACCTCCTGCTTTTTCCCCTGTTGAAAAACAAATGAACAGCCAACCAATAACCAAACAACAGCAAATGCCCAAGCGCACACACGTGCGCACACACACGCACACAGACGGCGGAGAGAGGGAGAGAGAGAGAAGAGAGAGGGAGGGAGGAAGGGAGGGAGAGAGAGAGAGAGAGAGAGAATGAGACTCAAACACAAAACAAAAGCCAAAGAAGTGAGCAAACTGAGTCAAATCATTCAGCGGGACATTTCAAGATGCCCTGAAGGCACACTCCACCCGGTGGCACAGTGATGGTTATGGAAGAATTGAGGTCTTGCTACTGGACTCGGCTCGAATACACTCATCTGTTTGCTTCAAAAGCCTCCGCACCAGCTTTTCTAGGTCCCTTCTTGACTTCAATTCTTCTTCCAGGCATTGCTTCATTCTTTTATTTTCCTATGATGGGGAAAGATTTGTTGATTACGAAACAGAGGGGGGCCCTTCCAAGGGCTCCTCCTGCTCATCCTCGGGGCAGCTTTCATCACTGACTCTCTTTCCTTCCTCAACCTTCCCTCCCTCAGCATCTGTGACAAAGCAGCCTGTCAATCCTCCTGCCTGTCTCTGGGAAACCTTTTGGATTCTTCTTCCCTGCCCTGATCCTCTTCTAATTTAACTCGCTTTTCACTTAGTGTCACTTCTCTTTCAATCCAAGTGTCTATTAAGGGGACTCCCAAATATCTCTGGTACTGACCTCATCTCCTGAGAATCAGGTCCACAATCTCAACTGCCAGCCTGGTATTTCTTTTTATTATTATTGTTATTTTGAGAGATGGAGTCTCACTCTATCGCCAGGCTGGAGTGCAGTGACATAATCATGGCTCACTGCAGCCTCAAACTCCCGGGCTTAAGTGATCCTCTCACATACCTGAGATTACCTGGCAGCAGCTTGGTATTTCCACCTAGATATGTCACCTTAAACTAATCAGGTCGTAAAGTGAACTCAGTATCTCTCTCAACACCCCACACTTCTCCTCCTCCTGTGGTTATTGATCCCCATGAAGGAGCACCACCATATGCAACTAGACACCCTGGGAAGAAGCTTCATCTTTAATCCCTGGCTCTTTCTTAATCTCAAAATCACATTATCCTTGTCCATAGGTTCAAACTCTGCAACATGCCATCCTTTACATTCGTTTTCCTCCTCCCCGGCCTCATTGCCCTGCCTCAGTTCAAGACTCTGACAGGTCTCACCCTGAGTTTTGTAAGAACCTCCTAAGTGGTCTTCTAGTCCCTGATCTCTCTCCCCTCCCATCCATCCTTCACTCTGTCACCAGATACAGTCAGTCCTCACATACAAGGCACAGTGTGACAGTGTCCATCACTGAGCCATACTGGCAGTGATGCTGGACCACATCGGCAGAAAAGCCCACAAACCATGATTAATGGTTCTCTTTACACTTACACACTGATGAATGACTAGTCTTTTCTTAAAGTCTGTTTATGGATGTCAGAGAACAGGAAAGTTGTAACTAACTTTGGGACTCTATTGTGAACTACTACATAGAAATACAGGCAAGCCTCAGAAATTTAAATTCAAGGCTACATGATAAAATCAACAAAACCTACCTTGATGACACAAGGAAAATAAAAATGCCCCCTCACTACCTTCCTCCTAGGCCTTCCCTGAAAGCATGGGCAGTGTGAGGCAAGAAAAAGAGAACGGTTCTGTTACCCAAGAAAATGACTTTTATATTTTATTACCTGCTTCAGTTCTTTGACCTCGTCCTTCAAGGCGTAAACAGTATCAACAAGGCTCCTAGAACATAAAGATAAAATTCAGAGACAAACGGCTTGCACTGAGGTACTATTAAAATACTAAACAATAAAAGCCACTTTATAACAATACAGATCCTGAAAAACAGTGAACTTTCTAGCTGATTGGGAATGGTACTGCTCTAAATGGCTTCCATCTTCTTCATTTTGGTGGAAGAACAACCACCACCACACATGCTTAGCTAAATGCAATGTCATTACACTTTTTCTATACTTCCCTCCTCCTTTTCTACTCACTTCCCAGCTTCGGTGAACAAAACACAAGAGACTAGGGCCCATCACTAAGTTTTTCTTTTTCTAGCTTTGTTGAGGGATAATTGACAAAGGTGTACAATGTGATGTCTTGATATATGTATACATTGTGAAGTGGTTACCACAATCAAGCTAATTAACATATCCACCTCCTCACATAGTTACCTTTTGTATGTGTGTGGCAGAAACACTCAAAATCTACACTCTTAGCAAATTTCAAGTATACTGCATTGTAAACTATACAGTCTTCCCTCCCTCGGTATCCATGGGGTATTGGTTCTAGGACCCCCATGGATACCAAAATCCACAGATGCTCAAGTCCTTAATATAAAATGGCATAGCATTTGCATATAACCAATGCACATCCTCTCACATACTTTAAATTATATCTAGATTACTTATCATACCTAATACAATGTAAATGCCATGTAAATAGTTGTTATACCATATGACTTAGGAAAAAACAATATGGTATAACACAGTGCATACATATATCAAGACATCACATTGAACACCTTTGTCAATTAGCCCTCAACAAAGATGGAAAAAGAAAACCTTTATTAGGTATGAAAAAAATCTGTACATGTTCAATACAGATGCAACCATCCATTTTTTCTGATTTTTTTTTTTTTTTTT